>NW_026571018.1:35540097-35710097 GCF_026225935.1 Boleophthalmus pectinirostris | reverse complement strand
TTCTGGTTTAGTCCCAGGTTTAGTCCTGTTTTTAGTCCTGGTTTTTAGACCTGGTTTAGACCTGGTTTAGTCCTGGTTTAGTCCTGGTTTTAGACCTGGTTTAGACCTGAGTTTAGTCCTGTTTTAGACCTGGTTTAGTTCCTGGTTTAGTCCTGGTTTAGACCTGGTTTAGACCTGGTTTAGACCTCCCATTTTTAGACCTGCTGATTTTAGAAGGTTGGTGGTTTGATTCCAGCTCTCAACATAAACATCACAGGTTGAGCATCAGATCCACTGACCCACAGGTTGACTGGTGTGATTCCAGCTCCCACAGATGAATGCTGCTGTTGTGTCCTTGGGCAAGACACTTAACCCACCTTGCCCGCAGTGTCTGCGTACACTGGTGTGTGAATGTGTGTGTGAAATGTGGTGTGTGAATGTGAATGTGTGTGTGAATGTGTGTGTGTGTGTGAATGTGTGTGTGAATGAATGTGTGTGTGGTGTGAATGTGTGTGTGAATGTGTGTGTGTGTGTGAATATGTGTGTGAATGGGTGAATGTGAATGTGTGTGTATGAATGTGTGTGTGTGAATGTGTGTGTGTGTGAATGTGTGTGTGAATGTGTGTGTGAATGTGTGTGTGAATGTGTGTATGAATGTGTGTGTTTGTGAATGTGTGTGTGATGTGTGTGTGTGTGAATGTGTGTGAATGTGTGTGAATGTGTGTGTGAATGTGTGTGTGTGAATGTGTGTGTGAATGGGTGAGTGAATGTGTGTGTGAATGTGTGTATGAATGTGTGTGTGAATGTGTGTGTGAATGTGTGTGTGAATGTGTGTGTGTGAATGTGTGTGTGAATGTGTGAATGTGTGTGTGTGAATGTGTGTATGAATGTGTGTGTGAATGTGTGAGTGAAAGTGTGTGTGAATGTGTGTATGTGTGTGTGTGTGTGTGAATGAATGTGTGTGAAAGTGTGTGTGAATGGGTGAGTGGTTGGTGTTGTAAAGTGCCTTGAAGGTGGAAAAGCGCTATAGAAAAATTGTGACCTTTTACCATGACCATTTTTTGATAGATATCGAATCGATATCGTGACCCATGTATTGAGATATTTATCGAAAACCATATCATTGCGTCCCTTGTTCTGATACAACTCCAGATCGTTGTAAAAACATTCAGGAAAGGTTCATTTCTGTTCTGTTCTGTCAGTGATCCTGCAAAAATGAATATCTAGTTTCAATATTTTTTTGTTTTGTTTCGATTAGTATCTGATTTTCGATACGTTTGACAGCTTAACGTCGCTCTTTTGTGGTTTGAAAATCGAGTAATGCAGACAAAAAGAATTGACAAAAAGACTGAAATATGAACTGACAAACTAATTACTCCTCTGTCTCCTCCCCCTCTCCCCTCTCCCTTTCTCTCTCCTCCTACATCTCTCTTCTCTCTTTCTCTTTTTTTTTTTTTTTTGAAATGTATTACTGTATTTCTAATGACCACTGATTTGCATGTTGTGTGTGTCTCTCTTTCTCTCTCACCCCGTCTATCCCTCTCTCCTTTCTCTCTCCTCCCTCACTCCTCTCTCCTCTCCTCTCCCTCTCTCTCTCCCTCCTCCTCCTCTCTCCTCCCACTCTCCTCCTCCTCTCTCTCTTCTCTCTCCTCTCTCTCTCTCTCTCTCATCTCTCCTCCTTCCCTCTCTCTCTCTCTCTCCTCCCTCCCTCTCTCTCTCTCTTGTTCCTCGCTCCTCCCCCTCCTATCTCCCTCATCTCTCCTCCCTCTTTCTCTCCTCCCACTCTCCTCCTCCCTCCCTCTCTTTTCTCTCTCTCATCTCTCTTCCCTCTCCTCCCTTGTCCCTCTCATCCCTCTCCTCTCCTCTCTCTCCTCTCCTCTCTCCTTTCTCTCTCCCCTCTTTCTCCTCTCTCTCCTCCCACTCTCCTCCTTCCCTCTCTCTTCTCTCTCCTCTCTCCTCCCTCTCTCTCCTCTCTCTCTCTCCTCTCTCTCTCTCTCTCCTCTCTCCTCCCTCTCCTCTCTCGTTCCTCGCTCCTCTCCTATCTCTCCTCATCTCTCCTCCCTCTTTCTCCCTCTCCACTCTCTGTCCTCTCTCCTCCCTCTCCTCCTCCTCTCTCCTCTCTCGTTCCTCGCTCCTCCCCTCCTATCTCCTCATCTCTCCTCCCTCTTTCTCTTCTCCCACTCTCTGTCTTCTCTCCTCCCCCTCCTCTCTCCTCCCACTCTCCTCCTCCTCTCCTCTCTTTTCTCTCTCTCATCTCTCTTCCTCTCCTCCCTTGTCCCTCTCACCCCTCTCCTCTCTCCTCCCTTCCTCTCTCCTTTCTCTCTCCTCCCTTTCTCCTCTCTCTCCTCCCACTCTCCTCCTTCCCTCTCTCCTCTCTCTCCTCTCTCCTCTCTCTCTCCTCCCACTCTCCTCCCTCCCTCTCTCCTCTCTCTCGTTTCACGCTCCTCCCCCTCCTATCTCCCTCATCTCTCCTCCCTCTTTCTCTCCTCCCACTCTCTGTCCTCTCTCCTCCCTCTCCTCCTCCCTCCCTCTCTTTTCTCTCTCTCATCTCTCTTCCCTCTCCTCCCTTGTCCCTCTCGTCCCTCTCCTCTCTCCTCCCTCCCTCTCTCCTTTCTCTCTCCTCCCTTTCTCCTCTCTCTCCTCCTCTCTCCCTCCTCCTCTCTTCTCTCTCCTCTCTCCTCCCTCTCTCCTCCCACTCTCCTCCCTCCCTCTCTCCTCTCTCGTTCCACGCTCCTCCCCCTCCTATCTCCCTCATCTCTCCTCCCTCTTTCTCTCCTCCCACTCTCTGTCCTCTCTCCTCCCCCTCCTCTCTCTCTCTCTCTCTCTCTCCTCCCACTCTCCTCCCTCCCTCTCTCTCCTCTCTCTCCTCTTTCCTCCCTCTCCCCTCTCGTCCCTCTCATCTCTCCTCTCTTCTCTCTTCTCTCTCCTCCCACTCTCCTCCTCCCTCCCTCTCTTTTCTCTCTCTCATCTCTCGTCCCTCTCCTCCCTTGTCCCTCTAGTCCCTCTCCTCTCTCCTCTCTCTTTCTCTCTCTTTCTCTTCCCTCTCTCTTCCTCTCTCCGTTTATTGCGTTGTTCTTGTTGCCTTGTGTGCGTCTGACACTCATGTTGTGTTGTGTTGTGTTGTTTTCTCAGGTGTGCACAGACAGAGCCAGGACCTGTCCGGGTATTACCCCCTCCCCCCGGGCGGAGTGGGCCAGATCACCCCCTCCATGGGCTGGTCAGTCACACACACACGCACACACACACACACACTGTACACACACACACACACACACACACCTGTACACACACACACACACACACACGAGGGAGGGGGAGAGTGAGAGACAAACAGCTGTTCTCAAACCCGTGAGTCAGTGTTTCTATGACGACCAAACTTGACCTGAAACGTCAAGGTGTTTTATGAGCGGCATCCTACAGGTCAGAGCTTCACTACATTTATTCATCTTTTATGGAATTGAACCCTCACCCTTGACATTTTCCACTGGGCTGAACAATTTGGGAAAAACATCTGTGATTTTTCTAATGATTATTAGGATGGTCCAAAGAATTTTCTTTTTAGATTCTCAAGATTAGAACCCTGCATTTGGTTCCATATCAGGCCAAAATATTTAGGTCCACATTTTTTGCAAATTAATAAATATTTAGAGGTTGCTCAAAACTCTTGAAAATTGCCTTGTTGGTCCTGTACTATAACATAGAAGCAAATAAATAAGGTATATTCGAATAATTTGTCATTTTATTCTGCAAACGTGAACTGAAACTTGCATAAAAATCATGTAGAAGTTGCTTAGAAAGTCCAGCTCCACTGTGTCTTTGTTGGCGTCACTAAAGATGAGCCCGTGTCTTTGACTCAGATCCTGTTTGTGATCTTCATTCTTTGTTTGGCTACAGTTAAAATCTTGAATAAGCTTCACCTCCTTTTAGTAACAACATCACTGACGACTTTCCTGGAATACACAGTTTGATCAGTCTTCTGAAAGTCTCATCATCAGGGGAACTGTTCAAAATGTTTTTGGCAGATCAAGAGCTTCACTTTGTGCGGGTGGAGACAAAATCACTGATCTGCTGTGATGACGTCATCGGTCGTGGCTCGGTTCGGTTGTGTGTGAGTGTGGAACATAGAAGCCACAGCAATCGTTCCTGAGCACAGCACGGTTCTAAAGTCCAAGTGTGAATATTCCCTTAAAAACAAATAAACAAAAAAACGCAATAGTTACTTTCCCTGATAACTAGTTACTTTTATAGTGGAGTAACTCATTTACTTTTTGGGAGAAGTAACCAGTAACTATAACTAATTGCTAATTAATTAATGTGCCCAACACTGCTGAAAACGCAAAATGAGTTAAATTTTCTGGAAACTTCGTGCAGCTTGAGCAACCTCTAAAACACAGGTGTCAAACATGCGGCCCGGGGGCCAGATCCGGCCCTCCAAGACCTTTAATCTGGCCCTCGGCTGATTTTCTACTAAAATATTTTAATTATATTTTTTATTAAAATCTTGTTAATTTTCTGTGGTGTTTATCACAGCAGCGTCTCTGTACGTGGCCCCTCCCACCAGAGCAGCACAAATGAAGACTTGTCTCTTTCCAAACGCTCTTAAAGGACGATCGTTTTGACTGTTGACCGTGACACCCTCATCAGAAAAATGTCCAACATGAGAAATGTGGAGCCGAGTGCAGGATTTTCTTAAAGTTTCAGGTTGTTCATAATATTACAATATTTTGTAAAAGAAAGAGTTCATCAATTAAAAAAGATTTATGTAATAGATTTGTGTTTCTCTGCACAAATATTTGAACTTATTGTTATTTTTGGGGTTTATATGACATGAGTTTTCTGATCCGGCCCCTTTGGGATCAAAGTTGGTTGGATACGGCCCCCGGACCAAAATGAGTTTGACACCCCTGCTCTAAAACATCTCCTTTTAATTCCTAAATCATCTTCTGGAGTTAAAACTTAATGCAGGTTCTGATCGAGGTTATCTGAAACTTTATTTTTGACCGTGCTTTGAGGGACCACACTAATGATTATGTTTTAATAATCGTGTTCTTTCAAACACGTCCACAAGAGCTGACCAAAAGACTAAAATGTGAAGTGACAATACAAGAATACCATTTTTTAGCATGTGTGTACAGATCTAAAGTGCAGGGTTGTATGGACTGTACGGCGGGCACACCCTTAAAGAGGAAGCTCCAAATGCCATCCAGATTTGCAAAGGGCACTAAACGTTTTAACGGGCCCTTCAGACGCATCATCTGTGCTTTTCAGTGTAATCTCTTTAGCTCAGATTATGTTGTCCTGGCCTCGTCAATGGGACTTCTTTGTTTAAAAAAGCGGTTGTTTTATTCCATCTGAAATGTCACGCAGTGGTTTTGATTTTGTCCCGCTTGAGCCACCATTGTTTGAGCTGAGCAGCCCCAGATGTGCAGGACCAGGGGGACTTTCGGCGCCTTTGTAAACAAGCACAACAAGAAGCAGAGGATTATGGGATGTCTGGCGGTGGGACGCACACTTTGGCGGTTTCGGGGGAGGCGGGGCGGGGGTCTAAACATGTTGCGTTGTTGAAATGTCGGAGATTGAGTTTAGACTTGGACCGAAGGCGTTGGCACAAGTTTGGAGAATACAGAAGATTTAATAAAACAAAAGTAAATAAAGTGTCATAAAAAGTAGACGATTTTGTGCCAAAGAAAGAAAACAGTCAGTTGTTTTGAGTAAAGATTGGACAATATGATAATGCTCGGTTCAGAATAATGGCTGGCGGAACCGAATGTGCACAACAAAAAGTGGAGTGTTAAAATCAACTCTCACAGAATCAATTTGAACATTTTCTCGGGGTTTATATGAGTCCAAACTGTTCTAGAGTTAATTTAACATGTTTGGAAATGTTAATTAAGTAACACTGGACCAAAGTTCCTTTTAAACCACAAAATATAGTAAGTTAAGTTATATTAACATTTTGAGAGTAAACAGATAACACTTTGTTGGGTTATCCCGATTTAGTTAAACAACACATAGAGGTGTTTTTTTTTGACACTTTATTTTAGTTAATTTAAGGTTAAATTATGTACAAAACTGGTTCAAACTGGTCTTCTCTCACAGGAGTTTGAAGTGGTGGATAGGAGATGTCAAATTAACACTAGGGGAAGTTGAATTAATTTTAGCCACATCAACTCTGGCAAATAACCCCAACTCAAACCCACATTTAACTTTCAGAGAGTTAAAACACAACACTTTTTCTGTTAAAAACAACTCTGAAATATTTTACCCTGAAAATTTTAACCCTCCAGTTTTTGCTGTGTAGTGCACTCAAATTTTCCCAGAATGCACCTTGAAAAGCGGTGTCCAGCACTGGTCACTAGAGCGATCCCACAATACACTGGGAGAGTAAAAAAACAACAACAGTGGACAGAGACAGAGTCTTAAAGGTTGTATAGAGGATTTTTTTAAGGAAAGAGAAATCCAGCAACAGTCCTTTTTTCAAATGTAGTGCATGCGTGACACCACCTTCCTCCTCCACAGGTCCCTCTAGAAATAATTTAGAGACCGACACCTCAGTTTTTAGACCCTTTATCTGCTTCAGTCACTGAAAGGAATCTCCAAGAATCACCTCAGTTTGTCTTCGCTCCTTTTCTCCTTCTCTTCTTCTTTCAGCGACCTCAAAAACTGACTTTCTTTTGCGGCGAACTGGTCGTGGATTCTCGTCCGACATCGCAACAAACTTTATGCGAACTGCGAGAGAGCCACAATTAGAAAAAGCCTCTAAGAACCGCTGCATAGTTACCTCAGAAACGCAGGGAGTTTGATTGACAACCTAACAGCCAATAGAAAATGAGGCAGCCTCGTTTTCTATTGGCTGATGTTTATCTGGCCTCAACACGTCCACACTTGATAGATTTTCTTTCTCTTTTTTTTTTTGGTCATCATAATTACAAGGCTGCTGCGTCTCTGTAATGGTATTTTAAACTTTCATTGACAATTTGAAACAAATAAAAAACTCCTCCATACAACCTTTAAACTGGACACAACACTTGAGTGAAGCAGACAGAAGCTCTGGTTTATCTCTGTACATTCTGATTCTGAATAAAACTCGTAAATAAAACGTTCTGGTGTAAAAGTGAGAGTTAAAAATCTGAACTGCCTCAAGTGAAGAGACGTCCAACTAGAGGCGTGAGTTTAAGGTTAGGGGTTTGGGTTAAGATTAGCCTTAAAGGTACATTGTGCAACTTTTCTGGTGGAGGGTCTGTCCCCTGATTGTCTCCATGGATGTCATTGTTCTGCCTGGAATGTTCCACAGTATGGCATTAAATAGCTCTACCTTACATTTATTCAACTGCAGGTGCTTTTATAGCCCCCAAAATATCATAGACTGTATATATAAATGTGGGTTTTTTTTTTAGGTACTTTTTATTATCCTTGTAGTGGGGCACATGGCATGCCCAGGGACCCAGCTCCATGATCTTGTTGCTAGGCTTGGTCCAGACCTTTGCTATGGTGCAGGTTTTGGGTTGATGGGGGAAACCAGAGTGTCTAGTGCAGGGGTGTCCAAACTTTTTTCATCAAGAGCCGTAGACTGATGCTCAATACAGTGAATAATTGAAATATGTGCATGATTAACACGTTAGAATGAGCCATCAGTCTTTATTCATGCTAAGATCCTTAAAAACACACACTAAATATTCAACATTGGCTTTATCAAGGTAGATTTTTAAAAAACTTGCAGTAAAAAATATGTTTTAATTGATGCAAGGTAATTTGGGCCAAATCACCTGGAAGTCTGAGGGCCAAGAAAAATGTGTCTGAGGGCCGCATTTGGCCCCCGGACCATAGTTTGGACATGCCTGGTCTAGAGGAAACCCATCCAGACACAGGGAGAACATGCAAACTCCACACACAGAAATGCTCGGGCAGCCCAGAGATCAGACCCAGAACCTTCTTGCCGTGAGGCGTGAGTGCTCAGCCACCTTCTCCCATTGACTTCCTTTAGAATATTGTGGCTCTTCTCTCTGTACCTGCTGCTCTGAGCCTCAACGTTTTGGTCTTAAATGTTCATATTAATCCACTGTACATGATCCTGGGGGTTTTATTTCACTATTTTATCCGTTAAAACATCCTATTCCTAATATCCAGCCAGGCTTCAAACTTGTCCCTGTAACCGTGAGCATCAGAGCTCCATTTGAGTTTCGCTGAACGCTGTGGGTGACGTCACACTCACATAGTCCACTTCTTTATACAGTCTATGAAAAATACCTAGATCAGGGGTGTCAAACTCATTTTGGTCCGGGGGCCGTATCCAACCGACTTTGATCCCAAAGGGGCCGGATCAAAAAACTTATGGCATATAAACCCCAAAAATAACAATACGTTCAAATATTTGTGTAGAGAAACGCAAATCTATTACAGAAATCGTTTTTAATTGATGAACTCTTTCTTTTACAAAATATTATAATATTATGAACAACCTGAAACTTAAAAAAAAAAAAAAGCAATTTCAACACAATGTTTTAACATTAACTTGGATGCAAATAGGAATAAGTCAATTTTTCTTGTAAAATCCTGCACTCGGCTCCACTTTTCTCATGTTGGACATTTTTCTGATGAGGGTGTCACGGTCAACAGTCAAAACGATCGTCCTTTAAGAGCGTTTGGAAAGAGACAAGTCTTCATTTGTGCTGCTCTGGTGGGAGGGGCCACGTACAGAGACGCTGCTGTGATAAACACCACAGAAAATTAACAATATTTTAATAGAAAATATAGTTAAAATATTTTAGTAGAAAATCAGCCGAGGGCCAGATTAAAGATCTTGGAGGGCCGGATCTGGCCCCCGGGCCGTATGTTTGACACCTGTGACCTAGATAGACCACCTCTCGCCTCTCCACAGATCTGACCTGTAACTTGGTCTGGTTTGGTCTAGATAAGAACATAGAAAGATTTAATGCCAAACTGTGAAACATTCCAGACGAAGCAATCGAACATCTCCATACAGAAAACCATGTGTCTCGCGCAATGGAGCTTTAAGGTTACGGTTTGGGTTCGGGGGCAATAGTCAAGAATTAAACCGTGATCCTTGCTTTCCTGGAGAAGGGGGGCACCACCTGATGACATCACAAGGTGGAGCAGAGGTTTTGAACAGATGTCAGCGTCCGTTTGCTCTTCTGTATTAAGACAATGAAACAGTTGCAGTTGTTTCTGTGGACAAAGTAAGACCAGACTCTGTGACACTCTGGTCGTCAACACTCACAAAAGGGTTAAAATACATTTTTGAAATCAAATCAAATCTGATGAAATGTGATTGAAGAGTTTTGTAAAAATGTCATTAGGCAGAGTCAGACCTCGGTGTATCCCTCGCTCTCCTCCTGCGGATTTAGACAAACCTACTCCTCCAACCTCCCCAGCTCCTCCAACTACACCAGGTAACACCAGGACCAGACCAGGACCAGAACCAGACCAGAACCAGACCAGGACCAGACCAGGACCAGACCAGACCAGGACCAGAACCAGACCAGGACCAGACCAGACCAAACCAGGACCAGACCAGGACCAGACCAGGACCAGACCAGGACCAGAACCAGACCAGACCAGGACCAGGAACCAGGACCAGACCAGACCAGGACCAGGACCAGGACCAGGACCAGACCAGGACCAGACCAGGACCAGACCAGACCAGGACTAACAGGACCAGGACCAGACCAGGACCAGACCAGGACTAAACCAGGACCAGACCAGACCAGACCAGGACCAGACCAGACCAGACCAGGACCAGACCAGGACCAGACCAGGACCAGACCAGGACCAGGACTAAACCAGGACCAGACCAGGACCAGACCAGGACTAAACCACCAGGACCAGACCAGACTAAACCAGGACCAGACCAGACCAGACCAGGACCAGACCAGACCAGGACCAGACCAGACCAGGACTAAACCAGGACCAGAACCAGACCAGGGACCAGACCAGGACCAGACCAGGACCAGAACCAGACCAGGACCAGACCAGGACCAGACCAGGACTAAACCAGGACTAAACCAGGACCAGACCAGGACTAAACCAGGACCAGGACCAGACCAGGACCACACCAGGACCAGACCAGGACCACACCAGGACTAAACCAGGACCAGACCAGGACCAGACCAGGACCAGACCAGGACCAGACCAGACCAGACCAGACCAGACCAGACCAGGACCAGGACCAGGACTAAACCAGGACCAGACCAGGACTAAACTAGGACCAGACCAGGACTAAACCAGGACCAGAACCAGACCAGGACCACACCAGGACTAAACCAGGACCAGACCAGGACTAAACCAGGACCAGACCAGGACTAAACCAGGACCAGAACCAGACCAGGACCAGACCAGACCAGGACTAAACCAGGACCAGACCAGGACTAAACCAGGACCAGACCAGGACCAGACCAGGACCAGACCAGGACCAGACCAGGACCAGGACCAGACCAGGACCAGACCAGGACTAAACCAGGACCAGACCAGGACCAGACCAGACCAGACCAGGACCAGAGCAGGACCAGACCAGACCAGACCAGGACCAGACCAGGACTAAACCAGGACCAGACCAGGACTAAACCAGGACCAGAACCAGACCAGGACTAAACCAGGACCAGAACCAGACCAGGACCAGACCAGGACTAAACCGGGACCAGACCAGGACCAGACCGGGACCAATACCAGACCAAGACTACACCAGGACCAGTCCGGGACTAAACTAGGACCAGACCAGGACCAGGACCAGACCAGGACTAAACCGGGACCAGACCAGGACCGGACCAGACCAGGACCAGACCAGGACTAAACCAGGACCAGACCAGGACCAGACCAGGACCAGACAAGACCAGGACCAGACCAGGACTACACCAGGACCAGACCAGGACCAGACCGGGACCAATACCAGACCAAGACTACACCAGGACCAGTCCGGGACTAAACCGGGACCACACCAGGACCACACCAGGACCAGGACCAGACCAGACCAGGACTAAACCAGGACCACACCAGGACTAGAACCAGGACCATGACCAGGACCAGGACTACACCAGGACCACACCAGCACCAGAACCAGATCCAGGACCAGGACCAGACCAAGACTACACCAGGACCAGACCCGGACCAGACCAGGACTAGACCAGGATCAGACCAGAACTAAACCAGGACTAGACCAGGACCGAACCAGGACTAGACCAGGACTACACCAGGACTACATCAGGACTAGACCAGGACTAAACCCGGACTAAAGCAGGATTAGACCAGGATTAAGCCAGAACTAAACCAGGTCTGAACCAGGACTAAACCAGGACTTGACCAGGACTAGATGAGAACTAAACCAGGACTAGACCAGGACTAAACCAGGACTGAACCAAGACTACACCAGAATTAAACCAGGAGTAGACCAGGATTTAAAAGGGAACTAACATGAACACGGGACATAACTTGGGACTAAACCTGGACCAGAACTGTAACTTAACTTATACTAAACCAGGGACTAAACCAGGACTAAAAGAGGACTAAACCTGGACTAACCCGAGCCGAGCCGAGCTACTGCAGCCAAGTGTAAAGCCGCCTGCTTCAGTCCCTCCTCAAATTAAAATGACTTGGATTCAAAACATGAACCTTGAACCTTAACCACGAATTAAATACAGAAAATCAAAATATAAAATCATACACTGAAACAAAAGAAGTCAAATTTGATTATTCAAGTCATTTTAAGTCAAAATTTCCACTTTCAAACGCGATGAGTGGGTTTTAAACAGGATGTCATGTCTTCAACGCTGCTGCAAAACAAAATGTGCAACAAGAACCCGAGTATTGACCAGAGGACTTCACTTCACTCAGATGTTTGGAAAAGTGAAAAGTACACGTTAGAACTCTGCTATAGATGCTGCTGAGTGGAAAAGTTTTCTGAAAATGGGGGAAAATTCGGCGTTTTGTGTCAGAGCTTTGCGTGTTTCTTTGTCTTCTGCTGTTTCGTGCTTCGCTTTAAACGTGCATTCTCCAAAACACATGACCGGTCTAATGTTTGGACACGCATTTTCATTTATGTTTCTTCTTTATATCCGTGATTATTTACACTGTTGATTCCCACTGACGATATCAAAACTATGAATGACACATGTGGATTCAGCGATAAAAATAAACTCAAAATAGCTCCAAAGTTGTTTAAGGTTTCTAAAAACAGTATTTAACCTTTGCTTTGATCACTGCTTGGCATTTTTTGGCGTTTCTTGATCCTGGCTGTGAAGTGAAAACCGTTTCAGGAGACTTCGTCAAGGAGTTCATGAAGCGAAGGCCGAGGGTTTGCCGCTGTCGATAAAGCAAAGGGTGAATACTCTGAGGATTTTAGGGTCTGTTTACATAACACCGCAACAAAATATTTTATCGGAAGTCGCTTTCGTTTAGACGGTGAGGGCGTTTTTGGGGTTTAAAAACGCAAAAATCTGAAACTACACCCCAGATTGGAAAAGTTGAATACGCTCCACCATAGAGTTTCCGTTCTGCACTGCCCAAGACGCAAAACTCTGGTCAGGTTTACGTCACATACATAACAGAAATCTGGCATGTATACCCAATCCAATTCTACACACTTTTGCGTCACCGTATATTTGCAGATTTCATCCGCAAAAAACACTACTAAACGTGGAATAAAAAGTGAAGATGTGACGTCTTCTGTTCAAACTGTCATCATATAAACTTAGCTTCAGTATAAAAAAAAAAAAACAATCAAAAAAACATATTTTTTTTCTTTGCTACATAATTCTATATATCATGCGTCATATTGATACTTTGCATATTCACGCTGGGGGAGTTACCATGGAGACACAACGCACACATAAGCAAACACTGTCAAAAAATATTTCAGAACTAGGAAACACACACACACAAAAACAAAACAAAACAGGAGCCTGCGATCAGTGCGAGCGTTCATGGTCCTGTTTAAGAGTTTGATTTTCTGATTTTCCACAAAAAGGTGAGAGTGACAAACTGAAAAACTGCTGGGTAATACTGTCTAGCTTTTGACTGTAATTTTTTTTACGTGTGAGAGTCTTGTTTAACCGCGCAAATCATCTCACCTGTTGTAATTCCACAAGTCTGGTCAGATTATATCAAAATATTACTCAGATTAAAGTCTAATAAAGCCTCAGACAGAGCAGTGCCTACGTTTAGCATCACACCCCCAGTGAATATTGATGCCATCAGCTGTAAGTTATCAATATTTAATATCTTCAGTGGGAAAATAAACTGTAGGAAGCAATGAGTATGAAGAAAATAAACATTGAGAAGGTGTGTTCAAACTTTGGACTGGTCGTGTCTGTTTTTATCTGTGGTACTTTTTTAAAGAATTAGTACTTATTAAAACAGTTTATCACACATTTTATTCACATTTTAGTGCTGCTTTTAAAAGTAATAATACTCTTAGTACAGTTTGAGAAACGCTCGGGCTCCGTCTGTATGAGTAGGGCTCCATCTCCTGGCGACAACGTGCATTTCAACACAATAAAGGATCCTCGACATTTTGTTAATCCTGGTTAAGAGGCAGTGTTGGGAAGGTGACTTTTAAAATGTATTCCCCTACAAATTACAGATTACTTACCCCAAAATGTAGTTTGTAACGTAATCCATTAAGTTACTTAAAGTGAGTAACGTAATCCGAATACTTTGGATTACTTGATATTGTCATGGTTTTTAAAACAACCACATTCTGAAAATTCTTGTTTGTTTTCTTCAAATTGTCTGTTGAGCCCAAGTCTTCATGAACAGGTAATTTTTTGCTGTAGAGAAGCAAAGACTAGGATATCTGAACATAAGTTGTTTTATCCGCTAAAAGAAAATAAAAAGTCCAGTCTTTCCTTAACCATATTAAAATATTGATAGAGAAATGCTTTTTATATTTGAAATCACTGCTGCCTTCAATTATGTCCACCCTAATGTTAGGTGTCATAATGTTTATTTAAAAAAATTATAAATAAATCACTTTCAGTACAAACAGAAAGGCGCCAGCCCAGTATAAATCTGTAATATTTGATGTTTTTTACTCAAAATGATGCAGAATCTGATTCTTAACAACGACAATTACTAACGACCTCATCCATTGTGTGACTGACGCCACCAACGTTAACAAGACATTTACGTGGCTCTTACTGCCACGCGATTGAAAAAAAACAAAAAAACTAACTAAATTCCAGCTCACACAGATGAATACCGTTGTTGTGTCCTTGGGCAAAACACTTCACCCACCTTTCACTTGGTGTCTGCGTACACTGGTGTATGAACGTGTGTGTGAATGGGTGAAAAAGTGCAGTATAAATGTGTGATTATTTACCATTTTGTTAATTCTCTAACTTTTCTAACCCTTTAAAGTTCATAACCCTGAGTCAGTCTTAACAAACAGTGAAATCTTTACTACTTTATCATGGCAGAAATGAATGTCGTTATTAAAAAGTATCACGATGTTGTGTTGCTTTTGCTCCATGTGCTTTGGCTAAATGCTTTTGTGTGTTTGAAATTGTATTGTGTACACTCCCAGTCGACTGGACACACCTCCTCATCAATGTAATACTTCACACTGTAGATACAAACTGAAAACATCTAATTTAATCTACACTACTGGTCAAAAGTTTTAGAACACCCTCATTTTTCCGGTTATTTATTGATAATTTGCTCAAAACTTTCAAATTGAAAATAAATATAGGCTACAGATATGAACGTTAGAGCAGTTTTGTGATTTATGAAACATTAAATGAAAAAAATATACTTTGAACATGAAAGTAAATGCATCAATAAAAACATAAATGTATCCAAAATAAATTATATATCTTATGAAACAATATATCTTATGAAACATTGCATCAGGTTTGTGAAGTTGTAGTAGAGCTGCTCAAATATGGAAAAAAATCATTTTCACAATTATTTTGGTCAATCAGGATTATTCAGACCATTATTTTTTAGTTGCATGATGCATTTATTTAGTATTTTTCTCTCAAAAAACCCAAAACAAAACACTTTGTTATTGATAACTTAATCAAAACTTTCAAATTGAAAATAAATATAGGCTACAAATATGAACCTTAGAGCAGTTTTGCGATGTATGAAACATAAAATGAATCAAACATACTTTGAATATGAAAAACATAAATGCATCCAAAATAAATTATATATCCAGCTGTTCTATAATCTCTACACTACCGGTCAAAAGTTTTAGAACACCTACATTTTTTTCCAGTTATTTATTGTAATTCATGTCATGCAAGTCCAATGAAGAGCTTGAAATGGTACAAGAAAATAAGAAATAACGGAAAATAGCGTAATATGAACCTTTTTAAACCGGTTTTGAGATGATTTATTTTTTGTTCTTTCATAGTTTTGAAGTCTTCAGTGAGAATCATTCGAGCAGTATTTAAAAGTGTGTCCAGTCACGTGGCTGGGAGTGTGCGTAACGTCATGTAACATATCGTGTACTTATGTGTATTTATGTTTGTGTTGTGTTGCAGGTTTCCACACTCCCTGATGCTCGGGCCCTCGGGGATGCACCCCACAGGGATCCCCCACCCCGCTATAGTGCCCCCTACAGGCAAACAGGAGCACGACCCCTACGACCGCGCCATGTACACGTAAGACAACCTCGTGTAGTCCTGGTTTAGTCCTGGTTTAGTCCTGGTTTAGTCCTGGTTAGTCCTGGTTAGTCCTGGTTAGTCCTGGTGTAGTCCTGGTGTAGTCCTGGTTTAGTCCTGGGTTAGTCCTGGTTTAGTCCTTGGTTAGTTCTGGTGTAGCCCTGGTTTAATCCTGGTATAATCTGGGTTTAATCCCTGTTTTAGTCCTGGTTTGGTTCTGATTTAGTCCTGGATTAGTCCTGGGTTAGTCCTGGGTTAGTCATGGGTTAGTCCTAGTCCTGGGTTAGTCCTGGGTTAGTCCTGGATTAGTCCTGGGTTAGTCCTGGATTAGTCCTGGGTTAGTCCTGGATTAGTCCTAGTCCTGGTTAGTCCTGGTTTAGTCCTGGGTTAGTCCTGGATTAGTCCTGGGTTAGTCCTAGTCCTGGTTTAGTCCTGGTTTAGTCCTGGGCTAGTCCTGGGTTAGCCCTGGATTAGTATTGAGTTAGTCCTGGGTTAGTCCTGAGTTAGTTTTGGGTTAGTCCTGGATTAGTCCTGGTTTAGTCCTAGTCCTGGGTTAGTCCTGGATTAGTCCTGGGTTAGTCCTAGTCCTGGTTTAGTCCTGGATTAGTCCTGGGTTAGTCCTAGTCCTGGTTTAGTCCTGGGCTAGTCCTGGGTTAGCCCTGGATTAGTATTGAGTTAGTCCTGGGTTAGTCCTGAGTCAGTTTTGGGTTAGTCCTGGATTAGTATTGAGTTAGTCCTGGGTTAGTCCTGAGTTAGTTTTGGGTTAGTTCTGGATTAGTCCTGGGCTAGTCCTGGGTTAGCCCTGGATTAGTATTGAGTTAGTCCTGAGTTAGTCTTGGGTTAGTTCTAGATTAGTCCTGGGTTAGTCCTGGGTTAGTCCTGGATTAGTCCTGATTTAGTAAAGAAAAAGATGCATGGTTAGTGTGAGTGGGCTTGCTTCTCCACAAACCTGACTCATATTTGGCCTGGTGGAGAACCTCCTCCTGGTTGTTTCCATGGAAATGTTTTTCCTTTGGACAATCTTCCACAGTATGGCATTAAACATCTGTGGAGAATGTTCTGAAGTATGGTTTTAACTTTCTAATTCCATGGATCATACAGGCGTCATGCCACCTCCAGAAGGTTCCTCAGTGCTGCTTTAAGTGTGTCTAATGTGTGTGTGTGTGTGTGTGTGTGTGTGTGTTGTTTGTGTGTGAGCAGGAAGCCTCAGGTGGAGGTGAAGAGGGAGAAGGAGCCGAAGAAGCCTGTGATAAAGAAACCTCTGAACGCCTTTATGCTCTACATGAAGGAGATGAGGGCCAAGGTGATCGCAGAGTGCACCCTGAAGGAGAGCGCCGCCATCAACCAGATACTCGGCCGCAGGGTGAGCTCCAGTCCTCATCCAGTCCTGGTTTAGTCCTGGTTTAGTCCTGGTTTAGTTCTAGTGTAGTATACAGACAGACTATGCCTCATGTGAAAGCTCAGAACCTCCAGAGCTGCACTAGCGCTGATTCATGACTGATGCAGGTGCTGGGGTTTAGGTCATTTTGGTTTAAACCGACTGGATTTCAGACTCATTTTGCTTTCTGACTTTGTAAATGTTTATTGCTAAAAATATGCATTTTTTTTCCTATGAGTGGCATCACCTTTGTAGAGATCTTACCTGTAACTTGACCTAGTGACATCACCTTCTTGTCTCCTTTTTAATGCCCTTTTGTGGAACATTCCTCATAAGCAGTAACTTCTGTGTAGAGACAAGAATCTGGGTGAACTGGGGTATTTAGTTGATAAGATGAAATACATGATGAAATGTTTGTAAGCACTTTTTTTTTCCCTTTTTTTCTTTTGGTTCCACCTTGTGATGTCATGAAGTGGTAGTTTTTATGTGAACAGCTCCTTTTACCTTTTGTTTATAGTAGAGAGCTGCAATTCCAGGGTAGAAATTATCCAAATAATTCTAGTGAAGGTGTGTGAAGTTTAAAAAAAAAAACAAAAACAGTGGAGCACTTCCTGTATCACCATATGACATCACAAGGTGGAACAGGGTGTTTTTTGTTAGAGAGAAGAACCCTAAATCTGCAGGGTTTGTGTCTTAAACATGTGTGAATGAAACAAAACACAAGTTCGGGTCTGTTTTTGAGTAGGGAACAATATAACAGATCAGAAAATAACATAATATGACTTTTTATGTGGAACATTCCTCATAAGCAGTAACTTCTGTGTAGAGACAAGAATCTGGGTGAACTGGGGTATTTAGTTGATAAGATGAAATACTTGATGAAATGTTTGTAATGATGTGTTTAAATGCTGGTGTAAATAAACAGTGTTTGTTGTTCCAGTGGCACGCGCTGACCCGTGAGGAGCAGGCCAAATATTATGAACTGGCCCGAAAGGAGAGACAGCTCCACATGCAGCTGTACCCCACCTGGTCCGCACGCGACAACTACGTGAGTCACAACACTCTTTACTACACACTGTCTATATGACCACTATATATATGACCAGGACATGCACTATGTATGTGACTGGAACATGCTATTGTCAGGCTAAAACCCATGATTTACACGGGAGAGTTTGACTTTTACACAGGGAAATAACATGTGACTCTAACATGAGCTGTTTTGAACCTCCTGCTACACACATGGGTGTCAGAAAGTTTAGAGTACTGAACAGTGTCATGAACAGATGAGTGTTTGTTGTGTGTGCGTGACATAGTGAATAGGACATGCTTCTAAAAGTCTTTGTGAGGATCAGCTGTACTGTGTTTTGTGTGCAGGAGGCAGGCCATAGCGAGGGCGGTAGATGGGCGGATGGGGTAGGAACCTTCTTATGTCTCTGTGCACCACACTGCATGGCCCAGGGGATTATGGGGATTCTCTGCAAATGCATGCACCTTCTGGTCCTGGTCTAGCCCTGGCATAGACTGTAGATAGAAATGGACAGATCTAACCTGCTAGCGAGTGAGCATGGGCGCGCTTCCGGCTCCATCCACTCTCATTCACTTTCTGTTGAAAAATGGTGGCCCCTGTCTTTGTAACTGCTGCTGTGAGCCGCGTCATTCTGACCTTTAAATGATGATTTAAACTCGCTCGACATGATCCCGAGGGTTTTATTTCACTATCTTTCCTTAAATCAGAATATGAACATTAATAACAGACAAATCAGAAGTCTTCTTTACCTGAGGTCACTCTGGAAGTGTTAGTGCATGTGTAGTTCAACAGGTTTGATTGACAGATGGGCCTCGATTGGCTTCATTTGATTGGAGCTGACGTCTTAGTCTCTCAGTTCACTTCTGTATACAGTGAGCTATCTGGACTTGGTCTGGTCCTGGTTTAGTCCTGATTTAGTCCTGGTTTAGTCCTGGTTTAGTCCTGGTTTAGTCCCGGTCTGGCCCTGTGCATGTGCTGGTTGTGTCACAGAGGCATAAATGAGGTTTACTAAACTAACAGGAGCAAATGCATGGCTGCCTCACTGCTAACACTGCTACAGCACACACACACAACACACACACACACACACACACACACACACAACACACACACACACACACACACAGACACACACAGCAGGTGTATGACTTGATTGTCTGAGAAAATATAAGTTTATAGAGCAGTAATTATTAGAGAAACAGTCAACATGTTATCCTTGTATTTTAATTCCAGCAGTGTGAAATAGCTGCAGTGTGGAGATATTTTTGGGGCCCAGTATTGACTGACAGAATACAGGTGATAAAAGCTTTAAGAGAGGAATCCCCCAGTACACAACAGAACCAAGTCTGTCTGAATACATTTCTGAACAGAGAGAGGTGAAGAGAGGAGACAGAGGGGCTCTGCTAACCACAGAGACAATGTGCAGAGGCTCAGAGCTGTTTTTAACCAAACCACTTCCTCTAAATCTCACCTCCATCAACAACAACAACAGCAGCAGCAGCAACAACATGTGTGGAGGAGATTCTCTGCACATATTTGGACTAATCCAGCGCTGGGTGAAACTTACTTACTACTTACAATAATGAAATTACTTTATGGTGTAGTACATTTCTATGAAAATTTTACACTTGTGCACAGAATAGTTCTTAGTTACTTATGTTACTCATTGCTATCAGTCGATCAATCAGTCTCACTGTATTTGTCGTGGAGGAGCAGTTTAAGCACATCAAGCAGTGAAATACAATAAAATACAATAATAATAGAAAAGATCAAGCAAAAGTTTCAGTGCAGCTCAACAGACAGAGTCATCAGATCCAGTGTCAGGGCAGTTTGAGGAGAGTAGGTAGTGCTGGATTAGTCCTGAGTTATTCCTGGATTAGTCCTGGTGTAATCTTGGTTTAGTCCTGTTTTATTCCTGTTTTAATCCCTGTTTTACCTGGGTTAGTCCTGGGTTAGTCCTGGGTTAGTCCTGGATTAGTCCTGGGTTAGTCCTGGGTTAGTCCTGGGTTAGTCCTGGGTCTCTGGTGTAGTGTTGGATTTTGGGGTCCACAAACACAAAGTAAAGAAAAGCATGCATGATCTCACTGTATTTGTCCCAGAGGAGCAGTTTAAGCAGTGAAACACAGTAAAATAAAATAATAATAAAAAAGATCAAACAAAAGTTTCAGTGCAGGGTCATCAGATCCTGTGTCAGGGCAGTTTGAGGAGAGTAACAGCCCTCAGGACAAAAGTGTTCTTCATGTGTGTCCTGCAGCATCACAGCAGTGTCCAGCCGGTGTGATGACTCATGTGTTATTTAAATATCTTTCATAAAATATAAAAGAACACATCTGATTCATTTATACAATATAAAGTAATCCCAAAGTAATAACTACATAGTGTAATATATTTTTATTTCAACAAATAAACAGTACATGTACTTCTGTAATAAATAAAATATTAAAATAAATGTATTTTGTTTCAGGGCAAGAAGAAGAGGAGAAAAAGGGAGAAGACACAGGACTCCACTGCAGGTAAAACCCAAACACACAGACTGATGTTGTTATTATAATGAATTTCAATTCAACATTCAAATTCAACAGAATTGGTCCTGAACAAATTCACCAGAATCAGGGCATCTGACACAGCGCGGGCATGTTAGGAGAAGAAATATACGGTAGTTTGGGTACATTTTGCGTTGGCGTTATAACGTCGTTCGTGCAGGATGCGCTTTATGTCAAACCAAACCCGCCCACTCAATTTTCCATTCACCCAAATTTATATAAAAAGATTTTATTCACTTAATGTTATGAGAAAGTTACACACATCACCATTAAGGTTCTGCGTTATATTTTTAACATGTATTTGAGCAAAATGTGTCTTGCTCCAGTGCAGAGATATTATATAAGTAAATCTTGAGGTCAAAATAAGTCGTACTGTCGGCATCTAAATAAAACGCCTGTACTTAAAAAGAGTAAAAATTAAGCAAGTAAAAAAGTATTATGCAGAGATTTTTTTAGAGCAATTAAAGAATAAAATGTTAAAGTAAATTAAAATTTAATTTAAAAAGATAGCTGACTCTCTAACAGACTCAAACAGTTGATTTCTTAATTTTTCGAGCAGTTTTTTGTGTATTAGTTTGCTAAAAGTTGGGACATTAACTCAATTTAAATGTACTTAAAAAAAATAATAAAGTCACCGCCGTTTCAGCAGCTCTCAAACTAAAAGAAATGTAAATCTTTTTTTCTTTTCGGTCCAGATAAAAAATTTACAGATACCATACTCAAATGTACTAAAGTAAAAGTAAAAAGTAATGTAAAATGTACTTAAGTATAGTAAAGTACAGAACCCTAAAATTTGTTCTTAAGGATTCTAATTTTACTTTTGTACTTTGTTACCTTCCACCAATGAAAATTAGTTTTGGTAAAATAAATTTTTGTTGCTGTAATACACTGCAAAAAACAAAATCTAGTCAAGTTAAGTTAAGGTGACTGGAATTAATAAAGTTTGATCACGACTTGAGTAAATTTCACTTGACAAGTAAAATGATCTGCCTGTGGAATAAGACTTTTGTAATTAAAATATGAAAAATCTTGCTACACTTAAAGTAAGAAAAACAACATTTTTTTGGACTGAAAATAAAAAACAAAATTGAATGTCGCTTGAATTAAGAAAAACACACTTATTCCATTGGCAGATAATTTTGCTGTCAGGTTGAATTTACTCAAATAAAGTAAAATGTTCTTTCAAAATTTCAAAAGTTATTTTAATTTAGCTAGATATTGTTTTTTTTTGTTTTTTTCCAGTGTACGTTAAGTTCTAGGGTTTAGTCACTTATATAAACATTCAGGTTCAACATTTGTGGATATTTTGTGAGAAAGTGCAACGTTATTGAGCATTTTTAGTGCGATAATCAGGAAGTGCGCAGTAGCATGCTAGTTGTTAGCTTTACCATCACTGCAAAACTCCTCTTTAGTTTCTTAAAGTTATGAAAAGCTCTTATAAACTCATCTGACATCTGAAACAGAAAAGAGACAAACTAAAAATATAATTCAATTTATATGTGAAGGAATATAAAAAAATAAAAAAATAAATTGTAACATGATTAAAATACCTTAAATATTATTAAAAAAAACACATACATATTGTGGAATTGCAGCTTTTGTTGAAGTTTTAAGCAGGAGCTGAATCTTCACATTCAGTTTGAGTTCAGAGTATTTCAGTGGATATAAAAGTTTTGTTTAATCGTGAGTTTGAACTTTATAACAGATAAAACTGACTTCAGAACGCACTTAAAGCTTGGGCTGTCAGGGTTTGGCTTTTCAATGAAACTGCATCGCAAAGTGAAATCATAAAAGAAGAATTTGACCTGATAAAAGCCTTGATCTGACGGGACCGAAAACACCGTATGAAAAAGTTCTCTCGTCAAAAACAGTTACACTTTCACCTCAAAAGATCTGGAACTTTGTCTTAAATTTACAAAAATAGTTGGCTGTTTTCATCAGATTCAAATGGATTTATTACGACAATTGACACTTTTGTAGGATGTTCTGAATGCGTAAGGTAAGTGAGGAAAAACTTTGGACCATTGCAAACTGTTTCAAATGATCTAGTTCTGATTTTTATGTTTTTAAGACGGTAAAAATCACGTTAAGCGCATTTAAGTTACAATAAAAGTTTTCAAAGTCACCAATTTAAAAAAAATTAAAAAAAATAAAACAGAAATAAGAAAATGTATTTAAACCGTCTTTGACTTTAAACTGACTAACCAGATTATTTTTCCTCTGTTAACACTTTGCTGTCTGTGATTTCCACTGTTTTGATTTTAAAGGTCGTGTTACGCTATTTTCTGATCTATGTTCTGATTGTTTCCTCATCACAAACAGACCTGGACTTGTGTTTTGATTCATTCACACATGTTTAACACACAAACTCAACAGATTCAGGCTAAGTTCATTTCTCAGACTGAAAAGACTCCGTTACACCTTGTGATGTCATGTGGTAATACTCCACATGTGTCCACTGTGTTTTTAAACTCCACACACCTTCACTAGAATCATTTGGATGATTTCAGCCCTTGAATTGCCAATATTTGCTGAATTAAAGGTAAAAACAGCTGTTAACTTGAAAACTACCACTTCATGACATCTCAAAGTGGAGCAGAGCATTTTGAGCTTTGGAAATGTAAGTAAGTAAATAATTCAGTTCAATTCAAAAAGTTTATAAAGTGTTTAAAATTGAGATTATGATCTCACTCTCAATCTTCTAAATTAAATAATAATAGAAGAAAAGGAAAAGTCCAGAGTTCTTCTTTGGGGAGATGCAGATTGCTTCCTGGCAGCCTGGTGGTTGAAGCTCTTAGTGAGTCTGGTGGTGCAGGAACAGAGGCTCCTGTAAGCGAGACAGACTTTATTTATAGATCATCTTTCACAGATAAAAAGGGATTACAGACGCAGTCAACCAAATGCTTGTCTAAAAAGCAGCTTGAGATGCTTCTTAAAAGTGTCAGTAGAGTCTGTCTCACGAAGGGCCGGGGGCAGGACATTCCTGCTGTGGACTTGGGGGCCTGAAAGAACTGGTCCGTCTGTCAGAGGCCCTGACCTGAGGACCGGAGGGTGTGACCTGAGGCGTAGAGGCGCAGTAAGTCACTCATGTACTGGGGCCTGTCAAGATTTTAAAATCAACACAGAACTCAACAGGAAGCCAGTGCAGTGAAAATAAAGATACAGATAAACAGCGGGGCGCCAGTGGCAAAAAAACTGTTGTTGTGTCCTTAGGCAAGACACTTCATCCACATTGCCTTGTAAGAAAGTGGAGTGTGAGTGTTGGTGGAGGTTGCAGGGGTCAGTGGTGCAGATTGGCAGCCTTGCTTCCATCAGTCTGTCCCAGGGCAGCTGTGGCTTCAGTAGTTTACCCTCACTGAGCGCGGAGAGAATAAAGACTGAACTGTAAAGTGTCTTTGAGTGACTAGAATATAAATATAATATAATATAAATGCAACGGTGAAATAAAGATAAAGATGTAGACAGACTAATAAAAAAGAATTATTCAAACATGTGTGAATGAAACAAAACACAACTCCAGGTCTGTTTTTGTAATATAGAACCTTTAAACTAAACTCTCTGACTCTGAATGTTTCTAACCTGTTTAATTCTTAACACTTATTTTTTTCTCTTCTGTGCATGCTCCCTCTCTCCTCCTCTCTGTTCCTCCTCTCCTCCTCCCTGTCCTTCTCCCCTCTGCACCTCTCCTCCCCTCTCCGTCTCTCTCTTCACACCCCCTCCCTCTCTCTGCCCCTTTCCCTCTTTTTCTCTGTCCTTCTCTTTCTCCCTCTTATTTGTCTCTCTCTCTCTTGCTCTCTTTCCCCTTGTTTCCTCTCCACAATTTCTCCTCTTTACCCCCCTCTCTCCTTCTCTCTCCCCTCTCTCTCTCTCTATCCCTCGCTCAGACCCCGGCTCTCCAAAGAAGTGTCGCGCTCGCTTCGGTCTGAACCAGCAGACCGACTGGTGTGGGCCCTGCAGGTCTGTGCTCTCTGTCCTCCTCTCTCCCTCCATCTCTCCCTGCCTCCACCTCTCTCTTCTTCCCTCTCTCTTCTTCCACCTCTCTCTTCCTCCATATCTCTCTCTCTCTCTCGCCCTCCATCTCCCTCCATCTCTGCCTTCCTCTACCTCTCTCACACTTGCTTTGTCTCTCTCTCCCTCCTCCTCTCTCTTTCCCTCCATCTCTATCTCTCCTCTCTCTCTCCATCCATCCACCTCTGTCTCTCCCTCATCTCTCCATCTCTCTCCCTGTCTCTCTTTCTCTACATCACACTGCCTCATATCTCTTCATCAAGCTCTTATATTCTTCTAACTTAAAGCTGCACAGTGTCCACTTTTCTATTGAAGAGTCTACTACCTGCTTGTCTCCATGGAGATGTTATTGCTTTGCCTGAAAAGTTTCATAGTACGGCATTAAACGTATCTGTTCCCATGGAGACAAGCAGATGCGACGTCACCGGGCCAAATAACCAGCCGTAGGCGACTGAAGTATTTCTGAGCAGTCGATACTTTTGCAGCTCATGTCATCAACGTTTCCTGAGGGGTGTGATGCTAACCGAGGGCACTGCTCTGTCTGAGGCTTTATTAGACGTTAATCTGAGTTTTATTTGAACACAATCTGACCAGAAACAGCTGACTTCACTGGACTACAACGGATGATACAGATGTGCATTAGGCAACAGTTTTTCAGTTTGTCACTCTCACCTTTTTGTCGAAAATCAAACTCCTAAACAGAACCATGAATTCTAGGATGGTCCAATTTTATTTTATTTTTTTTTTAGATTCTAGATTAGAACCCTGCATTTGGTTCCAAATCTGGCCAAAATATTTGGGTCAGAATTTTATGCAAGCTATTCACTATTTAGAGTAGGGCTGTGCAAAAATATTGAAATATCGATATATCGTATCATTTAATGTGATGATACAGTATCGATATTGTGGGCTGCTGTATCGATATATCACCAAGAGTATTTTTTTAGTTTATTTTACTAAATTATTTTGTTAAAGCTACAGTTTTGTTGTTTGTTTAGTGGAAGGAAACTCGTTTATGAGACACATTTGACATTTTCACTGTTTTGATGATTAAAATGTTTGTGTTTCATATTTACTTTGCACAAGACGTGATTTAACAAAGACTTTTAGTATCACGGCCATGATTTAGCCTTTATTTTTTATTGAACTGTATTGACTCGATTTGAAATATATCGTATCGAATCAAAAGCTCACTGTATCGAGATATGTATCGTATCATGGCCTATGCATCGAGGTATGTATTGTA
Source organism: Boleophthalmus pectinirostris (assembly GCF_026225935.1). Classification (NCBI taxonomy): domain Eukaryota; kingdom Metazoa; phylum Chordata; class Actinopteri; order Gobiiformes; family Gobiidae; genus Boleophthalmus; species Boleophthalmus pectinirostris. The sequence continues at coordinate 35,684,296 of NW_026571018.1, read as the reverse complement.
TTGGCAACTTCTTAATGATATCCAGCCCTAATTTAGAGGTTGCTCAAGTTAAGGTAAAGGGCAGCCCTGGCAGAGTCCAACATGCACCGGGAACAGGTCTGTCTTACTGCCGGCAATGCGAACACAGCTCTTTCTCCAGTCATACAGGGACCGGACAGGGAGCGGACAGCCCTTAGCAAAGGGCCCCGGACCCCGTACTCCCAGAGCATCCCCGACAGGACACCACGAGGGACACGGTCAAATGCCAGATCCAGATTCACAAAGCACATGTGGACTGTGCAGACTCCCATGAACCCTCGAGCACCAGATAGAGAGTGTGGATTGGTCCAATGTTCCACAGCCAGGACAAAAACCACACTGCTCCTCCTGGATCTGAGGTTCGACTATCCAGATTCTCCTCTCCAGTTCCCTGGCATAGACCTTACCAGGAAGGCTGAGAAGTGTGATTCCCCTGTAGTTGGAACACACTCAACACACTTGCAAATTGCCCTATAGGGCTTTGGGTTTTTTCGGAAGGTTCAATGCGTGTCCTAAAAAGAAGCACAGGAGATGGAGAATTCCGAGAGAACAGGCCACTTTATTTCAGCATTTCCATTGAGAGAGATTCAAGTTGATTACCAAGTACAACTGCCACCCCGGAACGACGTCTCTGACCAACTCAAGATCAGGGGTAGCTTTATACTACATCTTGACAAAACATTAACTTGTTGATTTAGCATATACAGCAAGAAAATGAACAATACTGCTGACCCAGTGCACCTTATCATGGGTGGAAACATGCCACGGGGTCCACATATGTCAGTTTTTCTGCTTCGTGGCATCTCAAAGTACAGAAAAAACATGTTATATAGACCTATAGATAGTCATACGTGTTTTCCACCCTGTTGTCATTCCAAAGTCCATAATATTAGGTGAATTAGCATGACCAACACATAATATTTCCCACAGGGCCTATACCATAACATAACGAACCAAATAATAAGGCATGTTCAAATGATTTGTCATTTTAGTCTGGAAACACAAACTCAAACTTGCATAAAAATAGCTTGGAAAGTACATAAAAGCTGCTTAGAAAGTCTAACAATCACTGTGGCTTTGTTGGCGTCACTAAAGATGTGCAGTAGAAATTGTTTCTGATCTTCACTCTTTGTTTGACTACAGTTAAAATCTTCAATAAGCTTCACCTCCTTTCAGCAACATCATTGACACTTTCCTGGAATGCACAATTTTAGCAGCTTCTGAAAGTCTGCATCATCAGCCCAGATCACATCAAGAAGAGTTTCAAATAAACACATGATTCTGGTGGTGAATATGAAGGCGTGTCCCTTCATAATCTGCTTGATTAAGGGCATCACGCTGCTTTGGTGGAACCTCTGAACGCTCCTTTTTAATAATATTGTGAACCATCAGCTTCTTCTGTTCTTTGTCACACTGGAGTAAAGAATGCCAGGCCAAACATTTCTCCACTCAAGTACTAAAGATTTCGGCCCAAAGCTGTTCACGTGTTTTCTTCACCACTGAATTTAAGGAAAACCAGCTTCTTAAGGAAAACCAAATTATCTCCAGGAGCTTCAAAACTTCATGCAGAAACTTCATGCAGCTTGAGCAACCTCTAAAACATCTCCTTTTTCTTCCAAATTTCTTCCTAAATCATCTTTTGGAAGCTAAAACCTAATGCAGGGTTCTAATCGAGGTGATCTGAAACTTTATTTTTTGCTTTGATAGATCACCCTAATGAACGCTCGTATTGATCACAGGCTTCTGTTTTTTCTTGAGTTTTCAGAATATCTTCGAGCTTTTTTGGCTGTGTTTGCAATTGTGTCGCCATGGTAACTCCTAAACATTCCACCACGAGATAAACATGTGGAACACCCCCAGCGTGGTATCACTGCACAAGCATCAATCAAACAGCTGTAATTGAATAGCTTAATGTCATACTGTGGAAAATTCTCCCAACCAGAAAAGCTACATGGAGCAATAAAAAAAAAAAAAAAAAGTGTGTGAAAGTGATTTCCAAAAAGCACACACGCTGCAAAAGCCACACATGTAGCAGTGCATGGCAAAGAGAAGTGGTTGTGGTGTGCAGCCTGACGTCATGGAACTGTAACCTCACCAAATCTGACTTCGCCAGAACAAAGATGGAGGTTTGTGTTGTTATGGGGCCCGTTATCTAAACCACAGCCAAAAAAGGGAACCCGAACCCCTGCTCTGCGTTGGCCGCCTCCCTCTGCCTCGATCGTGTGTCATATTAATCTCTCAACTGACGACAATCACGTCTTCGCGGTTGAATAATGCCACCACATCCTGAAGCGATTGTCAGCAACTCATTTCACTTTAGTTTATTTATAAAGGCTGGGAAGATATTGAACTTTGTGCCAGTTTTTGTTTCATGTGGATCGGTTCAGTAATTACAGAGAAATTAACCATAAACCAGGTCAATAAATTTGCATTAAACACTAAATTCCACCTGAGGATTCTGCTCAGATTGAACTACAGAGGTGTGGGCGTGGTACGCGGGGGTACGCCGTCCACCCACTTCTCCCGATGTGAGATATTAAAAAAATGACAAATATAAAATAGCTACAACTTAAATGTCAAACCGGAGCTATTGGAAACGGTGAAAACAACCTGCATACACTCATGATATCTGCACTACTGTCCTATAACGACCTGCCACATGAGGGACCAGGACTGAACCAGAACTAAACCAGGACTGAGTGTTGGGCGCAGAAATCCACGTCCCAAAAGCAAAAGCAAAAGCAAAGGCCCGATCGTGCTTTGCAGAGACCATGCTCCGCGGGCTTTCTCTCTCGCTCTCAAGTCCTGGTTTAGACCTGGTTTAGACCTGATTTAGACCTGATTTAGCTCTGGTTCAGTCCTAGTTTAGACCTGGTGTAGTCCTGGTTTAGACCTGGTGTAGTCCTGGTTTAGACCTGGTTTAGACCTGGTTTAGACCTGGTGTAGTCCTGGTTTAGACCTGGTTTAGACCTGGTGTAGTCCTGGTTTAGACCTGGTGTAGTCCTGGTTTAGACCTGGTGTAGACCTGGTTTAGACCTGGTGTAGTCCTGGTTTAGACCTGGTGTAGTCCTGGTTTAGACCTGGTTTAGTCCTGGTTTAGACCTGGTGTAGTCCTGGTTTTAGACCTGGTTTAGACCTGGTTTAGTAGTCCTGGTTTAGACCTGGTTTAGACCTGGTTTAGACCTGGTTTAGACCTGGTTTGACCTGGTGTAGTCCTGGTAGTCCTGGTTTAGTCCTGGTGTAGTCCTGGTTTAGACCTGGTGTAGTCCTGGTTTAGACCTGGTTTAGACCTGGTGTAGTCCTGGTTTAGACCTGGTTTAGACCTGGTTTAGACCTGGTGTAGTCCTGGTGTAGTCCTGGTTTAGACTGGTGTAGTCCTGGTTTAGACCTGTGTTAGACCTGGTGTAGTCCTGGTGGTTAGTCCTGGTTTAGACCTGGTTTCCTGGTTTAGACCTGGTGTAGTCCTGGTTTAGACCTGGTGTAGTCCTGGTTTACCTGGTTCAGACCTGGTTTAGACCTGGTTTAGACCTGTTTTAGACCTGGTTTAGTGCTGGTTTAGACCTGGTGTAGTCCTGGTTTAGACCTGGTGTAGTCCTGGTTTAGACCTGGTTTAGACCTGGTGTAGTCCTGGTTTAGACCTGGTTTAGACCTGGTTTAGACCTGGTTTAGACCTGGTGTAGTCCTGGTTTAGACCTGGTTTAGACCTGGTGTAGTCCTGGTTTAGACCTGGTTTAGACCTGGTGTAGTCCTGGTTTAGACCTGGTGTAGTCCTGGTTTAGACCTGGTTTAGACCTGGTGTAGTCCTGGTAGTCCTGGTTTAGACCTGGTGTAGTCCTGGTTTAGACCTGATGTAGTCCTGGTTTAGACCTGGTGTAGTCCTGGTTAGTCCTGGTTTAGACCTGGTGTAGTCCTGGTTTAGACCTGGTTTAGACCTGGTGTAGTCTGGTTTAGACCCTGGTTTAGACCTGGTGACCTGGTTTAGACCTGGTGTAGTCCTGGTTTAGACCTGGTGTAGTCCTGGTTTAGACCTGGTTAGACCTGGTTTAGACCTGGTGTAGTCCTGGTTTAGACCTGGTTTAGACCTGGTGTAGTCCTGGTTTACCTGGTTCAGACCTGGTTTGACCTGTTACCTGGTTTAGACCTGGTTTAGTCCTGGTGTAGTCCTGGTGTAGTCCTGGTGTAGTCCTGGTTTAGACCTGGTGTAGTCCTGGTTTAGACCTGGTTTAGACCTGGTGTAGTCCTGGTTTAGACCTGGTGTAGTCTTGGTTTAGACCTGGTTTAGACCTGGTGTAGTCCTGGTGTAGTCCTGGTTTAGACCTGGTGTAGTCCTGGTTTAGACCTGGTTTAGACCTGGTGTAGTCCTGGTTTAGACCTGGTGTAGTCCTGGTTTAGACCTGGTTTAGACCTGGTTTAGACCTGGTGTAGTCCTGGTTTAGGTTACCTGGTTTAGACCTGGTTTAGACCTGGTTTAGACCTGGTTAGTCCTGGTGTACCTGGTTTAGACCTGGTGTAGTCCTGGTTTAGACCTGGTTTATACCTGGTTAGACCTGGTTTAGGTTTACCTGGTTTAGACCTGGTGAGTCCTGGTTTAGTCTGGTTTTAGACCTGGTGTAGTCCTGGTTTAGACCTGGTTTAGACCTGGTTAGTCCTGGTTTAGACCTGGTGTAGTCCTGGTTTAGACTGGTGTAGTCCTGGTTTAGACCTGGTGGTAGTCCTGGTTTAGACCTGGTTTAGACCTGGTTAGTCCTGGTTTAGACCTGGTTTAGACCTGGTTAGCCTGGTGGTCTGGTTTAGACCTGGTTTTAGACCTGGTTTAGACCTGGTGTAGTCTGGTTTAGACCTGGTTTAGACCTGGTGTAGTCCTGGTTTAGACCTGGTTTAGACCTGGTGTAGTCCTGGTTAGTCCTGGTTTAGACCTGGTGTAGTCCTGGTTTAGACCTGGTGTAGTCCTGGTTTAGACCTGGTTTAGACCTGGTGTAGTCCTGGTTTAGACCTGGTGTAGTCCTGGTTTAGACCTGGTGTAGTCCTGGTTTAGACCTGGTTTAGACCTGGTGTAGTCCTGGTTTAGACCTGGTGTAGTCCTGGTTTAGACCTGGTTTAGACCTGGTTTAGACCTGGTGTAGTCCTGGTTTAGACCTGGTTAGACCTGGTTTCCTGGTTTAGACCTGGTGTAGTCCTGGTTTAGTTGTTTAACCTGGTTAGTCCTGGTTTAGACCTGGTGTAGTCCTGGTTTGGTTTAGACCTGGTTTAGACCTGGTTTAGACCTGGTTTAGACCTGGTGTAGTCCTGGTTTAGACCTGGTTCAGACCTGGTTTAGTTCTGGTTCAGTCCTGGGCACATGTGATGTTCTTTATGTTCTGTAGGTGATTATTAACGCCGTTAATGTTAATGTGATTCCACATTATTTTAAGTAAAAAAACTCATCACATCGGTGACGTCACGACTCACGTACCCACACTTCACCACTTGAACTCAACCTCGTCACAACATGGAGGAGATACACGTCAAACATCTATAGATACTTTGCAGTCACGTCATGCTGGGGGGTTCTGCATGTACGTCTGTGGTGGAATGGTCAGCGTTTGCCATGGTGACACAATGCATATATTAACAAAAGCTGTCAAAAAAGTCTTAAGATGGTCTGAAAACACAAAAAAGTAAATAGAAAAAGGGTTTCAACTGCATTTTCTGAAGCCTGTGATCTGTGTGAGAGGGACGTGTTTAACAGCACAAATCAGTTCACCCGTTGTAGTTCCAAGGAAGTTTGTTCTGAAGCTCAGATTGTATTTTGCAGCTAATCGGGGGAGGGGTGATGCTAACTGTAGGCTCTGCTGTGTCTGAAACTCTGTTACTCAAGTAAGACTTTAATTTGAGCTTTATTTTCAGACTACAGGGTGACCAGATGCGATTGGCTGTAAATAAAAATCGCATTAACTAATAAAAACATTGAGTTCTATACACAAAACTGAAGAAAGAACAAACAGAATGAGCTAAACTGCATAATTAGGGGAAAGCTTGGTTGTGGCACTGCCTCCCCTGCCTCCCCTGACCACACGTTGCTGATACTCTATCTTGCTGCTCTCCACTCGGCTCCAAATGCTGCGTACTATACACCCGCACCTTCAATCAGACGCTCTTCCTTGGTATGACGTAGGAGGTGACGAAGGCAAATGTCCGACTTGCAAACAGAGCGTCTATTACTGTCAGGGGCTGCATGCGGTCGACTCAACCTCTTATCAGAAAATAACTACTCAGTATTCTCTCTGAGGGTCATTTTCAGGACATTTAGGCCCGGATTTGGGATTCAGGACAACAGCTTAGATTTTGGGACGTCTGGTCACCCGATCAGACTATCTAATACAGGGGTGTCAAACATACGGCCCGGGGCCAGATCAGTGTTGTGCATGAACCAAAAGAACGCGTCATTGAACACGTTCATTTTCAGTGAACTTTGAACTGAACGCAACACTTTTGTAAATCAAGAACTTGAACGTGAATTTGTTCAAATTATGTTTGATGAACAGTACGTCACTGTTGGGGTTCAGTTAAACGTCGGAATTTGTTTTCAATGACGAAGTGACGATCTGCTCGCACTTCATCGCGAAACCACAGCCGCGTGTCAACGTAAGCGACTTTTAGCGAACGTACGGGCTTTGTGTCTCTCATGGAAGTAATCAAAACTTGACTGGGCGTTTAAGCTGCTTGTATTTACTTCTGTACAGGCTGACCACGCAACGCAAGGATTTCAAAAGTAAAATTTCAAAGCACTAATTAACAGTGTATGTGGATCTGGGCTCTTTCACATGATACAAACTGCCCAGGGAGCACAATGTGCTGATGGTAAATGCACAAATACAACATAGATACATGCTCTCTGTGGATTTTGACGGGGATGCACCTACACTCGTGTAGAGCGTCAAAAAATAGGATGGATCCTATTTTCTGAAATCTACACGCACAGGACGTGCTGCTCCGCGCGCGTATTATTTTACTTGCATATGTGAGTAACACAAATGCTTTTTTAAGGACTGAAATGTCTCTTCATCAAATTGCTAAAATCACCGCGATATCAACAGCGGTGAAAAGCCGGAGGTTCGCCCGCGTAGACCGTGATCCTGAGCGAAAGGACGACGCAGAAGTCCGCGCTCCACCGAACTAAACGCAGCTGACGCCCGATCGCACTCGTTCTCTCAGGGGCGGTCCAGATTCCAAGTTCTAGTCCAGGATTAGTCCTGGTTTGGTCCTGGTTTAGTCTTGTTTAGTCCTGGTTTAGTCTGGTTCAGTTCTGGTTTAGTCCTGTTCAGTCCTGGTTCAATCCTGGTTTAGACCTGGTTCAATTCTGGTTCAGTCCTGGTTTAGTCTTGGTTTATTCCTGAGACCTGGTTCAGTCCTGGTTTAGACCTGGTTCAATTCTGGTTCAGTCCTGGTTTAGTCTTGGTTTATTCCTGGTTTAGACCTGGTTCAGTCTTGGTTCAGTTCTGGTTTAGTCCTGGTTTAGTCCTCGTTTAGACCTGGTTTAGACCTGGTTTAGTCCTGGTTTAGACCTGGTTCAGTTCTGGTTAGTTGGTGACCTGGTTCAGTTCTGGTTTAGTCCTGGTTTAGACCTGGTTTAGTCCTGGTTTGGACCTGGTTCAGTTCTGGTTTAGTCCTGGTTTAGACCTGGTTTAGACCTGGCTTAGACCTGGTTCAGTCCATATACGGCGCAAAAGTTCAGCATCTTAACAGTTCTTTTGGTGAGAGTAAATTAAAAGTGCTGCAATAGTCATGTAATGTTTTACATTTTAAATACAGTAATATTGTAATGTAACAAATGACTTTGAAATGACAGTAACAAGTCATAAATAACACATCACAGTTTTAAAGTCACTTGTCCAACAGTGGATCTTGTAAAGTTGTTGTAAACTAGAAGTCAGTTTGAAAAATAAATGCAGCCTTTCATTTGCAGATCTCATCTAAATATAAAATGAACTGAACTTTGAACTAGTTCAAAATTAAAATTGTGAACTTGAACGTGAACTATTCACTTTGAACAAGTTGAACTGAACTTTGAACTAGTTCATGAAAAGTGTGAACTTGCACAACACTGGGCCAGATCCGACCCTCCAAGACCTTTAATGTGGCCCTTGGCTGATTTTCTACTAAAATATTTAAATTATATTTTCTATTAAAATATTGTTAATTTTCTGTGGTGCTGAGCCTAGCAGCATCTCCAGCGTCTCTGTACGTGGCCCCTCCCACCAGAGCAGCACAAATGAAGACTTGTCTCTTTCCAAACGCTCTTAAAGGACGATCGTTTTGACTGTTGACCGTGACACCCTCATCAGAAAAATGTCCAACATGAGAAAAGTGGAGCCGAGTGCAGGATTTTACAACAAAAATTTTACGTATTCATATTTGGATACAAGTTCATGTTAAAACATTGTGTTGAAATTGCATTTTTCTTAAAGTTTCAGGTTGTTTATAATATTTTGAATAGATTTGCGTTTCTCAGCACAAATATTTTAACTTATTGTTATTTTTGGGGTTTATATGCCATGAGTTTTCTGATCCGGCCCCTTTGGGATCAAAGTAGGTTGGATACAGCCCCCGGACCAAAATGAGTTTGACACCCCTGATCTAAAAGCTTTTTGGTGTGTTTGTTAATGTGTGCATTATGTCACTATTTGGAAACACAGCCTGAAATTCTACCATAGACATGCATGCACAGACCCCCAACCCCAATGTCTAGGGCAGGGGTCTCCAATCTTTTTTCTCCAGTGAGCTACATTTACAAAACAAAAATGCCAGAGAGCTACCAATTTCAGCATTCAGAAAGAAACTGAGTAAATATAAGAGCCTCAGCAAGTCTTAGACGAGGAACAGTTAGATGCTTATAAAACATAAACCATTCTCCATTTATCAGTGAACCAAGTTAGGCATCAAAATGATACATTTACAATGGTAATTAATCAAATTTTACTTATTATGCACAATATATAGAATTCAGAAATCCGTTGGTGAGGTGGAGAGCTACTGGTCCAGGGTGACCAAACATCTCTGTTTAGTTTTGAGCCCTGTGTCCCCTGTCCCAACAGATTAACTCAAAGCCGTTTCAGACAAGAAATGTCCCAGGCTATTTTTGACCAATCTGATCCCTGCCAACAGTAAAGAGAGACGTACATTGTAATTTGTTTAGGTAAAATAGAGAAAAGCTGCTTAAAAATGACAAAAACACAAAGAAAATGTGATGAAACTGATTTACATGTTAGTCATGATCAGTGTTGGGAAGGTGACTTTTAAAATGTATTCCCCTACAGATTACAGATTACACACACCAAAATGTAGTTTGTAACGTAATCCATTAAATTATTCAAAGTGAGTAACGTAATCTGAATACTTTGGATTACTTGATTTGCTGTAGAGAAGCAAAGACGAGGACATTTTAATATAAGATGTTTTGTCTGTTAAAAGAAAATAAAAAGGCAGAGTCTTTACTTAACTGTATAAAAAATATTATTGATAGAAGAGGAGACACGGTCCACGCAGCATGATTTAGTCCTGTTATATCCAGTTTTAGTCCTGTTTTAGACCTGGTTTAGACCTGGTTTAGACCTGGTTTAGTCCTGGTTTAGATCTAGTTTAGATCTAGTTTAGACCTGGTTTAGACCTGGTTTAGTCCTGGTTTAGATCTAGTTTAGATCTAGTTTAGACCTGGTTTAGTCCTGGTTTAGATCTAGTTTAGATCTAGTTTAGACCTGGTTTAGACCTGGTTTAGTCCTGGTTTTAGTCCTGGTTTAGATCTAGTTTAGATCTAGTTTAGACCTGGTTTAGACCTGGTTTAGTCCTGGTTTTAGTCCTGGTTTAGATCTAGTTTAGATCTAGTTTAGACCTGGTTTAGACCTGGTTTAGTCCTGGTTTTAGTCCTGGTTTAGATCTAGTTTAGATCTAGTTTTAGTCCTGGTTTAGTCCTGGTTATAGTCCTGGAATATAGCCCAAAATGTGAAAAGAGGAAAACAGGAAATTACCGCCGTGTAATCCATTTATTTCAACAAAGTAACTGTAATCCAATTACCACTCACTGAAACTGTAACTGTAACTGAATACAGTTACTCATAATTAGTACTCTGATTATGCAACTCCGGTACATGTAATCTGTTACTCCCCAACACTGGTTTTCACAGTTTTATTATCACAAACCACCACAAATCGAGTGTATCCCAGTTTTTAATTTTGAAAATCTGGTCACTCTACCTCATGTCACTCCAAAATATCAATACCTAACTGTAGTAATATTCCGTAGTAGTGCTTTAGTAATGTAGGATCATGCATTTTGTCCATTGTCATCTTGTGTTGTTGTGTTCTTCCCATTGTGTGTGTGTCTGACCTCATCTCCACGTGGTTTATGTATCTACAGACCACTCTCTCTGACCCGTTTAGGAGGAAGAAGAAATGCATACGATACCTGCAGCATCGGGACCTTTGCGCTAGCCCCGACTCCTCCGAACTGAGCGCCATGGACTCTCCCTCTCCCCAGACGCTTCCCCCCGCCCTCACAAACATCGAGTCTCCGCCCACGGCCCCGTCCCCGTCCCGCAGTCACCCCAGAAACCACTCCAGCCTCGCCGTCCCGCCGCCGCCGCCGCCGCAGCAGCACGTCTCGCCCGGCTGCTCCCCCTCTCCCCGGACGCTCCCCGCTCCCGTCAAAGCCGCAGACACTCCGCCGGCGCTGTCCCCGTCTCGCGGTTACCAGCAGCGGGGTCAGCAGGGCCGGCCCAGCGTTGGCGGTTTTCAGCACCGCCACGGCTGCCCTCCCGCTCCCCAGACGCTTCCCCCGCCCCGCCTCGTGCACACCCGCTCACACGCACGCTCGTCGCCGCAGCAGCCGTGCCAGATCAAGCCGTCGCTGGCCAGAGCGGCGGGGCTGTCGCTCAAAGTGCTGACGGACAATCACTGAAGAGGAGACGAATCCAACGAGAAGTGTTTTTTCTGTAAATGTGGACGTTTGTTTGGAGGTGAAGGAGTGACATTAGGCTGTTTTCTGATCTACGTTACAAAACAAAACACACCTGGAGTTGTGTTTCGTTTCATTCACACAAACTCTGCACATTCAGGCATTGTTCTTCTCTCAAACAGAAAACACAAGCGATCCACTGTGTTTTTAAACTCCACACACCCTCACTAAAAGCATTTGGATCATGTCAGCCCTGGAGTCACCGATCTCTCCTGAACTAAAGGTAAAAGAAGCTGTTAACTTGAAAATGACCGCTTCATGACATCACAAGTTGGAACAGAGCATTTTGAGACCTCCATGATGTTAGGACCCCCATCAAAACCACAACTACACAAAAACTGTGCCTGTCGTTTGTGCCGATTTGTCCTGCAAAAAGTTTCATTTGTGCTATTTTTGTTTTTGAGATCTTCACAATTCTTTTATAGGTCAAATTAGGTCCAGACGGCCCCACAGGAAGCTTCAAAATGCTCTTCAACGGCCCAAAATGGAGTCAGTTGTTTGTGCTACATTTGTGCTGTTTCGTGCTGCAAAAAGTTTTGTTTGTGAGATTATGGTTCTTAAGGTATTAGCAGTTTTATTTTGGACCGATGACGTCATCCAGCCCCTCAAAATGTTAAAGAGTCTCAAAATAGACTCGAATTATATGAAACATTGGTATTTTGTTTGTGCTGTTTTGTGCTGTGACAGTTTTTATTTGTGTCAGCATATTTCTGAAATTATTAATTATTTTTGCGGAAATTATATGATGTCATTTCCGTTCGGTTAACGGCAGCAAACTCCGCAAGACTTGTGAAGAGAAACGATGTGAGGCTGTGGAAAAGTCTGCATTATTAAATAAAACATGAATCAAAAGCAAGTTCCTACAGACTGATACAGACTTTTCCACAGCCTCACATCATTTATCTTCACGAGTTTTGTTAAAGCCGCTGTTGTCAGCCGAGCGGAAATGATGTCATATAATTTCCACAAAAATAATAGTTAATAGTTTTAGAAATATGCTCGCAGAAATGAAAATTGTCACAGCACGAAACAGCACAAATGAAATACAGATGTTTGGTATAATTTTCTGCTGTTTTGAGGCTCTTTAACGTTTTGAGGGGCTGGATGATGCTATTGGCAAAAACTAAAACTAAACTAAATAAAACAAAGATTTTTGCAGCACAAACGAAGCACAAACGGCCGTTGAAGAGCATTTTGAAGCTTCCTGTGGGGCTGGCTGACCCTAAATTGACCTCTAAAAGAATTGTTAATATCTCCAAAAACTAAAGCAGCACAAACAAAACTCTTTGCAGCACAAAACGGCGCAAACGATTAACGTAGTTTTTGTGTAGGTTCGCGTTTGATGGGGGGCCAGCTTCACACGGGTCATTTTGAATTATTTAGAGCTCAGGCCGACTAATAATAAAGCGTTACTCAAACATGTGAATGAAACAAAACCCAACTCCAGGTCTGTTTTTGCGGAGGTAAAAACATTATAACATGACTTAAAGCTCACAAGAGTCAATTTGCGTAATATAGGACCTTTAAGTTTGAAAATTAGACCATTCGTTTTTCAATAAATACTGTGAATCATTTTAGAAAATAAGTACACTTTTGCTATTATTATTATATTTTGTTGACAATGTACACAGCAGTAAAGTCATTCCCTGTATTCTGAAGTTCCTATATTACACAAAATTGCCTCTTGTGAGCTTTAAGTCATGTTAGAATGTTGTTACCTCCTCAAAAACAGACCTGGACTTGTGTTTTTGTTTATTTCACAGTTTAGTTTTGAGTAATTCTTTATTTTTAGTCTGTCTACAAAACTCAAAATGTTCCGCTGCACAGTTCTCAAGTCACGTTTTACCTTCTGTTCAGTAGAGAGGGGCATTTCCAGGTAATATTTGACCTTTTAAAAGAACACACAGTACCGTCTTTGTGTTTTGGAGATGTAAATGTTCCTCTTCGCAGCGAGAGCACCTTTAGATCGAGAAAAAAACGGACAAACTGAGCCGAGTAGCGGACCAGGGTCTTAGAATTAAAGGCGTAGAATTGGACCCTCTTCCTCTTAGTTCATACCAAAGGGGGGCCCGTGTGAGACTTTTTGCCCCGGGTCCCTCAAATTTCTGTCGACGGGCCTGACTGTGAGCGGAGATATTTTTTTTTAGAGAGTTAGTTTAGTCCGAATTTCACTTTCTCGCATTCTGTGCCACACAAAACAACAACCGGTGTTTTGACTCAAATATGAGCGTTCAGGAAAAATAAATGAATGATTAAAACGTACTAATAGACGCTAAAACAATTTGAGAAATGCGTTTTTGCCGTTGTGTGTCACTCCTTCGCCTCTCGTCAGCAGCTACAAAACAAAACCACCAAAAATCCCATGACATTTAACTCAGTATTTGTGCAGGTTTGATGAGTCAAAGTTCTCTCTTTTAGGCACTTTTTATCTGTTTACAAAATCTATGAGGACCAAAACTGACAAAACAATATAGAACTCGTACCAAGTGTGCCAAGATGAAAAAAATAAATAAAAAATGTGTGTAAATGAATAGAAAATGTACAAATAAATACAAACAAATCCAGAAATGTGAAATTATAGTAAAGGATTTTATTGGATGACTCTACAAAGATGTCTAAATGCATGAAAGAGGAGGTATTATGGATTTTTTTTTTTTTTCTACATGTCTGAAGAGGTTTTAGCTGTCATCCATACATGTTTGAGTAATCTAGCGATCTCTACTGGGCCTTAATTGAACCCTCCTTATGTTTAGCTTGAAGTTTCTGCTCAAGAAGACATATATAGCATTTTTAAAACAATAAAAGGTCACATGATGATCTAAAAATGTCATGTGATTGTGTTGTGTGCAGTTATACCCCAGAAAAGTGAATTAACTCCTCTTTAAATTAGATAAAAATATAATTAATTCTATTTCTATTGGTTCTTTTATATTGTTTTGCCAGTGCTGGTCTTTCATATAAATCAATGGTTACAATCTTATTTTTGTGCATTTATGGCGCGCTGTGTAACTGTTCTGGTGGTGAGGCGGACATTTGCATCATCTGTCTCCATGGAGATTTGTATAGAATGTTCCACAGTACGGCATTAAACATATTACAGGTGTTTCTCATACTCAAAAATACCTTCAAAATTTTGCAATCTTCCTGTGAGTGGATACGTTTAATGCATGTGGAATGGTTCGGGCAAAGCAATAACATCTCCATGGAGACAAGCAGATGGCAGACCCTCCGTCAGAAATGTTACGCAGTGCACCTTTAAAGGTCCTGTATTACTCTTGTGAGCTTCAAGCCATGTTATAATGTTGTTGCCTCCTCAGAAACAGACCTGCACTGCACGGTTCTCTGATCTGTCCAAGATTTTAAAACTTATATCAGGTTATTCATCTGGTTTTCAGGTTTATTATCTACTTTCTGGTTCTGACAATGCTTAATTTTAGTCTAGAGGTTGTTTATTTTAAGAGAACTTGTCAAGTAAAATTATCTGTCCATGCAGGAAGATAATTTCACTACTTTTAAGTCATTTTCTGAAAGTGTTTATATCTTTAGCTTTTTTGCAGTGGTGTTTTGTTTCATTCACACAAGTTTGAGTAACTCTAGGATGATTAGATATGAGTTACATCTACAAAACTCAATATGCTGTGTTTAGGGGTATGATATTGCAAGTTGATATTTTCAGCATGAGAGAAGAACATACAGGGTTCCCACAGTCATGAGAATCCTGGAAAAGTCATGGAAACTGAAAATGTCATTTCCCAGGCCTGGAAAAGTCATGGAATTTTGTAAATACAATGAAAGTTTTGGAAAAGTCATGAAATTATATTATCTCTTTCACACAACTCCAGTGTTCTGTTCAGTTCTCATGAGGCTATTATGATTATTTCAGAACATCTGTGCCTTTTGTTTAAAAGAGACGACAATAAAATCACTGACAGGATTTAAATGTTCAAAAACTATAATCAAAAAACTATAAGGTGAGTGGAAAGAGTAAAAATTTCATATTTAGCCTGAAAAATCTGATCAGTTCGACTCATGTAGGTGCTGTAAAGCAGAGGTGGGACTTGCAAGTTGTGACTTGGACTCAAGTCAGACTTGACTATTTTTAGGACTTGAGACTTGACTTGATAAATTAGACTTAGACTTGGGACTTGACTTGAACCAGAAGGTCAGTGACTTGGGACATGACAGACTTGAGGCCTGTGACTTGAGAAGACTTGACACTTCTCCTAAAAAATATATGTTTTTAGAAAATACTTTATTAAAATGCTTAATTTTATAGAAACAAACTGGAACATGTCCCTCCCACTTCTGTTTGGTACTTTGGATGTAATTGAAGTACTGTGAGATGGTGTCTTCACTGTGCTACAGTAATATACAGTAACATACAGTACAATACAGTAAAAGGAACTACAGAGAACATGATCCTTCCTTTTAAGTGCAGATTACATGACAAAATAAATGTTATTTAGCATTTTTAAATCAAAATTCTTTCTATTCTGACCTTAATGATTCACACTAAGATCTTCTCAAGACATTTAAAAAGGAAAAATGAGCATTTCTACAAATCTTAAATACTCATATATAAATATACCGTGACTTTTTAAGTACAATTTAGTTTAAAATTCATATATTTAGCAAAAATATAAGTTGGTTTAAAGATTTGAAATGACTTGGAGCTCAAAGCAGACGACTTGGACTTATGGGCCAGTGACTCAAGACTTAACTTAGGCTTGCCTTTATTTGACTTGGGACTTGACTTGGACTTGAGGTCAAAGACTTGAGACTTACTTGAGACTTGCAAAACGACGACTTGGTCCCACCTCTGCCGTAAAGTCATGGAAAATTCACTTTAGGTCATGAAAAAGTCATGGAAAAAATGTTGTCAGTGAAAAAGACTGGGAACCCTGAGCCTAAATGTGCAGGGTTTGTGTGTTAAACATGTGTGAATGAAACAAAACACAACTCCAGGTCTGTTTGTGACGAGGAAACAGAACATAAATGAGAGAACAGTGTAACATGGGCCCTTTAATATGAATTGGCAGGTGCGTGCGAGTTACTATTTTATGTTTAATAATGTTTTGTATTTTTGACTGACATTCTGCAGCTGTGTAAAGACCAAATGAGAACTATTATAAATCTCACGTGTTGTAAAGTTTCCAATTATTATAACTTTTCTATGTTTTTATGTAAAATATTTGAAAAAAAAAATTACAAAAAAAAAAAAAAAAGTTAAGTTTTCAAAGCAATACATTTTGAGTGTTGTCTTAACTGTCAGATCTGTGCATGGTCAAACTACATCGGACTTAATGTTTTGATTTTCTCTTGAGTAATTCTGCAGTTGTCCACTAGAGGGAGCGCTGGTGGATAGCTGTGATTTAAAAAGGTCATTCCTCTTTTGAAAAATAAATGAAACATGTTTTTTTTTTTTTTTTTTTTTTTTTTTTGTATTTTTGATGCATTGAAATCCATGACGTATTATCTGTTTTTGTTACATGTAATAAAGTGTTTTAATATTTGTCATAGTCGTCACTTCTGATCAATGAGGGCGGGAAAGAGGGATGCAGAGGAGAGGGTCAGAGAAGAGGAGAGGGTCAGAGGAAAGGGTCAGAGGAGCAGAGGAGAAGGTCAGAGGGTCAGAGGAGAAGCGGAGAGGGGCAGAGGACAGAGGAAAAGGTCAGAGAACCAGAGGAAAGGGTCACAGAAGCAGACGAGAAGGTCAGAGGAACAGAGAAGAGGGGCAGAGGACCAGAGGAAAGGCCAGATAGAGCAGAGCGGAGGGTCAGAGGAACAGAGAAGTGGGTCAAATGGAGCAGAGGACGGAGAGGGTGAGAGGAAGACATTTTGCATATTGAAGTAGCCAATAAAACAAAACTTTCCAAAATACTGTTGACCAACTCGAGAGATGAACATTTTCTTAGCAATGCAGTGTTGGATATAAAAAGCAACTGGTTGGTTCCATCACCGTTCTGTCAGTCTGTACCTGAAGTCTCACAGGTTCTTGGCTTGGTCAGTCTCCAGCCCGTAGTGTACACATTTCTGTACACCACAGGTGTCAAACATACGGCCCAGGGGCCAGATCCGACCCTCCAAGACCTTTAATCTGGCCCTCGGCTGATTTTCTACTAAAATATTTTAACTATATTTTCTATTAAAATCTTGTTAATTTTCTGTGGTGTTTATCACAGCAGCGTCTCCAGCGTCTCTGTACGTGGCCCCTCCCACCAGAGCAGCACAAATGAAGTCTTGTCTCTTTCCAAACGCTCTTAAAGGACGATCGTTTGGACTGTTAACTGTGACACCCTCATCAGAAAAATGTCCAACATGAGAAAAGTGGAGCTGAGTGCAGGATTTTCACCAACAAAAATTGACTTATTCCTATTTGCATCCAAGTGTTGAAATTGCATTTTTTTTTTTAAGTTTCAGGTTGTTCATAATATTATAATATTTTGTAAAA
Organism: Boleophthalmus pectinirostris; assembly: GCF_026225935.1. Classification (NCBI taxonomy): domain Eukaryota; kingdom Metazoa; phylum Chordata; class Actinopteri; order Gobiiformes; family Gobiidae; genus Boleophthalmus; species Boleophthalmus pectinirostris. The sequence continues at coordinate 35,666,837 of NW_026571018.1, read as the reverse complement.
GAAAGAGTTCATCAATTAAAAAAATATTTCTGTAATAGATTTGCATTTCTCTACACAAATATTTGAACGTATTGTTATTTTTGGGGTTTATATGCCATAAGTTTTTTGATCCGGCCCCTTTGGGATCAAAGTAGGTTGGATACGGCCCTCGGACCAAAATGAGTTTGACACCCCTGCTGTACACTACGCACGCCACTTGCTGGTGTGGTTCCATGTGCGCCTTACCTGCGGCGTCTCAGAGCCTTTTGGTTCTGTGCTGGACTGTCTCAGGGGCGTCTGTGCACAACCTACATATTTTTAGGTGAAGGGACATTTGACAGAGATCTTGAACCCAGATCGTAGTCAGAAATCTGGTGGAATGTAATGAAGTAAAAGGAGTAAAGTACTGTACTGCTGATAAAATTCTTGGTATCTAATCTGAGAGCAGCTATCTGTACTTTCTAGTCCATTACATTTTTGAACTGGACTGAAAAGTAAGTAAAAAGTTTTTTTGTTTTTTTTTATTATTGTGTGTGTTGAAAAGTCCAGAGGGGTTATTTTAACACCAAGCTCAAAATACTAAAAATACCCAGAATTTAGCATCAATTTTGCATCATTGCACTAGTTTCCAGTTTATTTTAGAGTTAGTTTTAAGATTTTATTTGTTTCTAAAGCTTTGAATGGACTGACCCCATGTTATATCTCGGACCTCCTCCAAATTTACTCTCCTGCGCACTCTGAGGTCCAAGGGGTCAGCTCCAGCTCGTGGGGCCTAAGACGAGACTTTAGACCAGGAGGACAGGACCTTCTCTGTGACCGACTCCAAACTCTGGTACATTCTGCGCCTCCACGTCCCAACAGCCCCACAGCGAAGTGTTCAGTCTCGTCTTAAGGCTCTGGCTTTTAACATCTCGTGAGTTGTGTGGTTTATTTTTATGTTATTTATTTTTCTCTTTTTATGATTTATTGGTATTCTTGCTCTTATATGATTTTACTAGTTTTATTGTCTTAACGAGAACTAGTGGAGTTAAGTAGAGCTTTATTTTTATATTTCAGTTGGATGCTTTATTTGTATTGTGCAGCACTTTGGCAACTTTTGTTCACGAAATGCACTTTTAAAATATATTTCGTAAAATGGGTAGTTTAATAATTTTACTTAACAAAACTGAGTACTTTTTCCAACACTGACAGGAATACCAATACACCAATTTGAAAGTCAAAATTCAATTTCAAAATAAACAATGGCTGCGGGCACATGCACACTCAGAATCAGGTGATCAGATTTCTGAGTTATAAGAAAATGAAAATGACATGTAAACTGTAAAATTAATTACATCCGACCCATTTCTATTATCATTTTGAAGTCATTTTAACGCTTCAGAAATCACACGATCAGATTTTGGTGCGCATGGGAACGCAGCCGCCGTCTCGTTTCTCTTTCTGAATAAGATTAAAGACGACGCGTTTCCTTTAAGTACATTTTATTTGCTCCTTTAATGTCGGACGAGCCCAAAATGACCGAATAAACACAACATGAACCGTAATCAGAGAAAGTCACTGTCACTCTGAAACAAGCAGAGTCCTGACACAAGCTTCACTTCTCCTAAAGGGGACACATCAGGCTTCGCTTGATTTGACATTTCCGCTTTGACATTTCACATTTTAGAACTTAAAGTAACGGAAAAGTAAAAAATAAAATTATTTTCTTACCCATAACTTTCTTATTTGGGTGGTGTCTGACTAAAGCCACTGTATGTAACTTTTCTACCATTTTCACTGCCTGTTTGCTCGTCTCCATGGAGATGCTATTGCTGCTGCGCAATAAAGCGCTAAGAAAGTCAGATCTGTGGAAAGGCGAGCCCACTTAAGAGTGTTTTTCAAGGTATTCTTCAGCAGTGAAAACACCTGTACGTGAACAGAAGCGATAGATTAGTGATGCTGTAACACTGCGGAACATTCCAGGCCACGCAATAACGTCTCCATGGAGGGAGCCAAGAAAAAATGTCGGAAAAGTTACACAATAAAGCTTTAAACATGAAACTAAAAACTTGTCCTGCCAAGTTAACACATCTCTAGTAAGCGTTATATGTCCCCTTTATTAAAATAGGCCAAATTTTCTTCAACTCTTCTATATTCTAAACAGAAGTATCACAAAAGCATTTACAGATGTGAAAATAAAATAGTCACTTCTGCCTCCAGCTTCATTCAAATCACTGACCTCAAATAAAAAGTAAAAAAAAAACCACAAAGTTCGCAAAGAGGAAGAGGCTAAAGGTACAAGCTAAATGTGGACTATGTTTTGTCAGTATGCCAACAGAGAAAAAAAAAGTGTCAAAACAAAAAGCTTTATTTAAATTAATTACATCACGCAGGTTAAAATGGTCATGCTTTCGAAACGGGAAACAGGAAAGGGACAGGAGGAGAGGAGCATTGTGGGTAAAGTGATTCTAAATATACTAAATGTCAATATTAACAAGTATGAACAACGCCAGTGCAGTTTGTGTCTGTGTGAGTTGGTTTTGTGTTACGGGGACATTCTTCTGTAAAGTGTGGGTGGGTGGGCGGGCGGGGCGGACGGGGGGCGACAGGTGACGACGGGTGCAGCTACTTCTCTTCACACCACTGGTTCTCTTTGCGTACCTGAAAAGACACAAAACACATCAATCATTAAAAAATAGACCTTAGTAAGTCCTTTTTTTACTCAGTGTTAAAGGATAAACATGAGGAGTATAAAACTGGTTTGATCGCACGACCGCAACCTTGCACCTGCCTACAAAATTTAGTATTTGGGTTCATTTAAAGTCATTGCTTTTTCGGCTATATATAGTAACTTAACCTGACTCACACCAGACATGTGTAACACTCCGGCCCCGTCCACACTAGTACGTATTTAAGTGGTTTTCGTTGTGGATATAGTGTTCGATCACACTAATCCGATGGAAAACGGCTCCGGAGATGGAACGATCTGGTGCCGCCAGCTCCCAAGAATTCATCTGAGTACAGATCTGATCTGGCACTGTGTGGACGCCTGAAAACGCTGATACACTGATGTAGGTCTGTGCACCGCGAAGTAATTCACCGCCAAAACACTAAGAAGCTAGAATATATGTCCATTCATATATACAGTCTATGAACCATCTCCAACACGACAGAAACACAGAACAGACTCACCATCAGCAGAACACCCCTCTGTCACAGAAAGAACACTCATATTCCACTGAGTCATGTCCTTTAGTCCGACAGAAGCTGAACCGCATCAGCGCAACAATAGTGAGCTGTTTTTTAAATTTAGTTTATGCAAATGAGCCAGGTGGTTTTAAGTTTCGTTTCTGTAAAGCGTAAACAAATATGCTCAAAGCTGTGTTGATAGGGAAGGACTGCGGACACAGAAACAACGTGTCTGGGCGCAGATCGTTTTTGATACAGTGATACGGACATTCTTTTCAGTGTAAACGTAGCCTTTGAATTGAGTTCGACACATTTTCACCTCTCACTAAAAGCGATCAGGAAAAGGTGGATTTTAATCTGATTGGTTGAAGCGTCATAACAGCTTGTTCTCCACAAACTCACAAAGCTCTCCCCTAAACAAACACAAACTAAAGAGTCTTTCTGCTAAAATAGGCTGAAGGACGTCTGTTGGCATCGACGTGTTTGTTTTGGTTCATTTTTGGCTCTTTCTGAGCCGAACTGATCCATAAAGCTGGTCACGTGATCTGCTGTCAGCTGGAGACATTTGTCACAGTGAGGAACAAGAGGACAACCTGTTCTCCATCATGGACACTCCCGCTCACCCACTGCACTAGACTATAGAGGGACAGATAATACTCCCTGCAACTGTACAATTCACCCTTATGTAACAGATAATACTCCCTACAACTGTACAACTTCTCACCCTTATGGAACAGTTAACCCTATGTCCTGTCAATTATCATATCATCTTTGCACCGTTTTCCTTATATTTCCTTGTATATTTATATATATTATATATATTTATTACGTATTTCTATTTGATTTTTATTGTATTTTTTACTTGTACATATAGATTTATAATAATAATAATAATAATAATACATTTTATTTATATTGCACTTTACATAAAATAATCTCAAAGTGCTACAGGTAAAAACAATGAGTAAAAAGGTGCATCAGAAACAGTGGATCAAGCTAAAACCAGTGCAGGAATTTATAAGATAAAACAAGAATAAAATACAATTAACAAAAGGCTTTAGTAAAAAGGTATGTTTTAAGATTTTGTTTAAAAACAGAAATAGATTGTGGATTTATATCATTATGCCTATTTGACTTGTCTCTTGATATTTTTGTTACTTATTTAGAATGTATAATTACCATTTATATATATTTTTTGCTATTATAATATATTGTGATGTGTGAGCTACTGTGTCTCTTGTGGAGCAAATAAAGTTTGTCTAAGTCCAACTCCGTGATCTATAAAGTGTGCATACTCACACACACACACACACACACAAATATTAATGTAGAAATGTGCATATTAGTTGTATGTGCAGACCTGTGCCTCCTCCTCCTCTGTGAAGTCGTTCTTGATGTTAAACGTCTTCCTGATCTCCTCGGGGGTCTTTCCTTTGATCATGTTGGCCACAGTTTTACACGTCACGTCCAAAAGACCCTTAATGTCCAGGTAATTCGCCGCCTGAAAAACCACAAAACAAACACTTCAGTCAAAACAAGAACTACATTGTGTTGTTGTTGTTGTTGTAACCTGAACCGTATTTCATCATCGTCTATGTTAGTCCCAGGAATTCTGCAGCTTCTGTGGGGTCTGTCCACACAGATCCCACATGGAGATCTGGTGGTGCTCGCTTTGCAGGGCTGGTGAAGAGGTGCTGTGTCGTGCGAGATGTTTGGCCACACTCCGGACAGTGATTTTAGTGTCAATCTGACTGAGGTATGAGTTCAAGAGCTGACTGTATCCTGAGGGCCGCTGAGTCAGAGTGCACCTGGTGTCTGGGCAGCTGCAGTTCTTCAGAGCTGACTTTTGGGACAGAGTGTTGAGCCCAGACAGAGATGGTATAGGCTGAGGCGGCTCGTGCTGCCATATGTAGGTGTATAAGCCGAACCCCATTTCTGTACCTGTCCTCATTGATGTTGGTGTTGTCAGTGCTTAGAACTACATCTTGACTGTATACAGGAGACACAAGCACAATGTGTCTTCTTTAATTCTAAAATCAGTGCCCCCCAATTAAGACAGTCCTGACCAAGACTAGTTCAAGATCTGGAAACAGGTCCCTGAGCACGGCACCGTGGTGCTCTCTGCCCCCGAGGAGAAGCCCCAGTGGCACTGAAGGAAGGGGCAAATCGAGGACACATTTCCCCATGGGGACAATGAAGTGTACCTTAACCTTAGACAAAACACTAGGACACAGAAGAATAGGAGTGGAAGCAGTAAAAAGGTTATTAACATGAAACCTAAAATTCAGTCTAGGGGTGGGCACTAGGGCTGGGTATTATTAAGAAGTTGCCGATACGATACATACCTCGATACACAGGCCACGATACGATACATATCTCCATACAGTGCACTTTCGACTCAATATGATATATTTCAAAACAATTCGATACAGTTCAATAAAAAATAAAGGCTAAACCATGGCTATGATACTAAAAGTCTTTATTACACCACTTCTTGTGCAAAGTTCATATGAATCACAAACATTTTAATCTTCAAAACAGTGTCAAAATGTCAAATATGTCGCATAAATGAGTTTCCTTTCACTCCACAAGCAACAAAACTATTTAGTAAAACACACGTAAAAATACTCTTGGTGACATATCGATACAGTAGCCCATGGTATCGATACTGTATCATCACATTAAACGATATGATACATCGATATTGTGATATTTTTGCACACCCCTAGTGGGCACCAATATATACAAAAAAAAAACAGAAAAAAAAAAAGAGCCAGATCACAATGTGGAATTTATCATGATTCATGTCTACATTATTTATATTTAGTTTTACTTTAAGAGAGCAGTCATGTGCTGCTTCTGAGTTCAAAAGGTGAAATCACTCTGGCCTTAGCCCTAGTGCCACCCTTGGGCCACAAAAAACAAACAGCATACTAGTACAACTTTAAGTGTGGCAACGTGAGTATACCACTTCAAAATAATGTCATTAGACCTGAGAGAGAGAACTCGCTTTTATGTGGCTGAAAAACAGCTAGCACAGATCTAAACAAACCGATCTATTCATTTGAAACTGAACAGAAGACGCCCTGACATCAGTTTGGAAACCGCCGTATTATGACGTTGTATAGTGCTTTCTCTGACCCTCTGGTGTGCATGTAAGCAGAGTCTGAAGGCTAATGCGCTCCTGTGGATCGCCTTTCACATCCTAGAGGCCCTCAGCCAGAGTGGGGCAACAGCCAATCAGAGGTCAGGTTTCAGGTCACATGGTGCTGCGCTGTACCAACCTCTTGGAGCGCTTTCCTGTTTTTACAAATGTGGCACAAAGCAGCAGAAGCCCACACCAAAATAGTAAACTTTGGACTCTATTTTGATACTAAGGAACAGACTCAATACAAACTCTAAAACCACAATGATAGTAAGAAAACAGAATTTCAACATGAATAGTACTTTTTCTTTTCCTTTCCCTTGTGGTCTTATATCTGTGTAATCCCTCAGTGGTCCAGGCAGGTTCCATATTGGTCCATGTGTGCATTCTAGTCTATGTGCTCTTATACTTGTTCTGATGGAGCTCAAGATCATTCTAAAGCTACTCAGGAAAGGTTAATTTCTGTCCTGTGAATGGGACTTTTTTTTAGCATTGATACTTCACAAATTATCTAGTTCCGATACTAGTTTTAGTGTCAGTATCAGATTTTCGATACTGTTGACACTGCTCCAAGTTGGAGGACTTGCATATAACAGAACACAAACACCACCATGGGATGCCATTACAAGAGGCCATAGTTTAACACTGAGCTGACAGATGAGCAATTATTCTATGGTTTAACTGTCAAAATGCAGGTATTTATGTTCATCTCTGTAATTACTGGCTCTATCCACATGAAACGAAAACAGGCACAAAGTTCAAGTCCCATTCGTTGAACATAAAGGACTATCAGAACCTAAAGAAATTTTTTTTTTTTTTTTCCTCTGGTGAAACAAAAGGAACAAAAGCCATTATGAACTTTGAAATCACTCCATTACATAATTCTGATGTTGATTAGGATTTGAAACTTGATGAATCAAAAATAATTTCTCCAGGAACATTACAGTTCAGAGAAAAATGAAATCTGAACTTCTAAACACAAACAAGAATTCCATGCATTTCAGAACATGTTTGTAGAAGTCTAAACTACAGGGTTCACTGCTTTTACACAGAATAAGATCCCATGGAGACACAGGGACATTCAGCTCTCCTCAGGTTAATAAATTCCAAATATTCAGACTGATGATGCTGACCATTAAAATTTCTCTCATAATGTATGTACAAAATATGGTGTTACCATGTCTGTTGTGTTGTGTGTGTGTGTGAGCACAGAGTGAATGCTTCTCACCAGAATGAGCTCAAACAGCGTTCCCTGGTCCACTTTGAGGAACTCCTGGTCCCACACTGGAATGTCGTCCGTCCTCTTCTCCTTGTTCTCGTCATCTTCAGGGGGAGGGGGGTCGTCTTTGTGATGGGTGCACCACTGGATCACCTGACACACACCACAGATGACAGGCTTATTTGCTTTATTTTAGAAGAGTGCATAAAATGTTAATGACATGCTAATTCTGAAAAGAATGTACAATGTAGGGCTGTGGTCGACTAAAGACATGGCGTGTGCATCCACAAACAGGAAGTGCGATACTGGCACAAACTGTCAGAATGATTAGGATTATGTGCAAAAACTACAGAGATTTATTAGGAAGCAGCATATTCTCTTTAGAACTGAAAAGACAGATTAAATTGCCAGTCCTCTCTTAAACCCCAGCAAACACTTCATGCTTCTCCTCTCTACTGTTATGCTCATACATCTTTAATATTCATAAATTAGTCATTTTGTCAATTAATCAGTTGGTGGTGTTAGACTACAGACCTAAAAGGCTGTGACGGTGAAGCTTTTCTTAATTTGTTGTGTAAGACTACTGCTTCTATGGTAATTGGGGCCAAATTCGTAGGAAGCCTTAGATTTGTTTGAGGGCTGCATTTGGCTTCTTGGCCATAGTTTGGATTTGCCCATATTGCTCACTAATGATAAAATAATTTGTGTGACTGAATTGTGATTTGTGAAGAGGGGTGTTCAAAAACATCAAAATATCGATATGTTGTATGGTTTAATGTGATGATACAGTACTGATATCGTGGGCTGCTGTATCAATACATCACCAAGAGTACTTTTTGGTATATTTTACTAAATTATTTTGTTACAGAGCTACAGTTTTGTTGCTTGTTTAGAGGAAATAAACTTGTTTATGAAACACATTTGACATTTTCACTATTTTGATGAGTAAAATGTTCGTGTTTCATAATTCACTTGAACAAAGACTTTTAGCATCACAGCCACGATTTAGACTTTATTTTTTACTGAACTGTATTGAATTGATTTGAAATATATCGTATCAAACCGAAAGAGCACTGTATCAAGATATGTATCCCATCTGCAACTTCTTAATGACACCCAGCCCTATTTGTGAATGAACAAAGAATTCACATATCTATATTTTTGTATGTTTATCAATAACAGCTGTCACTCTTGCTGTGAATGTGGTCTCATCGTGATAATTACATGTCAGAAAAGTGTGGCTAAACCTTTGGTCCAGTGACATGACTCCACACACCGCAGTGCTATTCACCTCAGGGACATTAAGTTGTAAAAGTGAGGCATGTGACGTACCTTCTTGAGGATGGCAGCGTTGACGTTTGGGAGAGGGACAGGGTCATCATCTCCTTCATCGTCCATCCCCAAATCTAACCAAAGCACAAGTCACAGTGAGACCTCCACGCACATACTTTTCCATGACTTTTATGCACACAGTTTAAAGTACGGCCCTGTAATTGAACTTTGTGATTTTGAATTGTGTATCAAACGATCTCCAAATTCATATAACTGAGTTGAAACGATTTATGTGCTGGCGGAAGTGAGGAGTGGCCGTGGCCCAGTTAGGTTGTGCAGGTGTTGAGTGCGGCACAGTTCTGAAGTCCTAGTGTGACTGTGCCCTAATGCTTAAAAAAGCTGATTTAAATTTTTTTTTATATATATATATATAAATAAGTGTATATATATATATAATTTTTTTTTAAACATAGATAGAAATATATAGAGAGATACATTTATGTTTTTCTATACCCTATTTCATGTTCAAAGTATATTTTATTAATTTTGTTTTATACATCGTAAAACTGCTCTAATGTATATTTGTAGCCTATGTTGTATTTTCAATTTGAAAGTTTTGCGCAAATTATCAATAACAAAGTGCTTTCTTGTAGGGGTGTGCAAAAATATTTAAATATCGATATATCGTATCGTTTAATGTGATGATACAGTATCGATATCGTGGGCTGCTGTATCGATATATCACCAAGAGTATTTTTACTAAATTATTTTGTTACAGAGCTGCAGTTTTGGTGCTTGTTTAGAGGAAGGAAACTTTTTTAAGTGACACATTTGACATTTGATGATTAAAATGTTTGTGTTTCATATTAACTTTGCACAAAAAGTGGTTTAACAAAGACTTTTAGTATCACAGACATGATTTAGCCTTTATTTTTATTAAACTGTATCGAATCGATTTGAAATATATCATATTGATCGAAAGTGCACTGTATCGAGGTATGTATCGTATCGGCAACTTCTTAATAATATCCAGCCCTACTTTTTTGAGAGCAAAATGCTGAATAAATGCATCATGTAACTAAAAACTATCATCTGAATAATAGTGATTTCAATACTGACTAACATAATCGTGATAATGATTTTTTCCATAATCGATCAGCCCTAGTTTAATTTAAAGCAGCTCCTTTCTTACCTTCTAACATAGTTTTGATAGTGACGGACTGTTTGGCTATTTCCACATCCACCTCAAAAATCTCCCCATCGGAACTCTGTAGCTTAATCGTGGGCATTTTCTGAAATACAAAACATTAAAGACATAAGTTTATCCTCGTGTAGATACCATTATACGTAAATGACCAGTAAACAGGACGAGTCAGTGCTGGGTCGCTCAATGCCAGTGTTGGGAAGGATACTTTTAAAATGTATTCCCCTACAGATTACATACACCAAAATGTAGTTTGTAACGTAATCCATTAAATTACTTAAAGTGAGTAACGTAATCTGAATACTTTAGATTACTTGATTTGCTGTAGAGAAGCAAAGACTAGGATATTGTAACATAAGATGTTTTATCTGCTAAAAGAAAATAAAAAGCCCAGACTTTACTTAACCTTATTAAAAATATTATTGATAGAAGAGGAGGAAACACGTCCACGCAGCATGGTTTAGTCCTGGTTTTAATCCTGGTTTAGACCTGGTTTTACACCTGGTTGAGTCCTGTTTTAGACCTAGTTTTAATCCTGGTTTTAATCCTGGTTTTAGACCTGGTTTTAGACCTGGTTTTAGACCTGGTTTTAGACCTGGTTTTAGTCCTGGTTTTAGTCCTGGTTTTAGTCCTGGTTTTAGTCCTGTTTCTAGACCTGGTTCTAGACCTGGTTTAGTCCTGGTTTAGTGTCTGGCAAAAAAAAAAGAAAAGAGGGATTTAGCCCAAAATGTAAAAACAGGAAAATACCGCCGTGTAATCCACTTATTTCAACGAAGTAACTGTAATCCAATTACCACTCACTGAAACAGTAACTGTAACTGAATACAGTTACTCATAATTTGTACTCTGATTACGTAACTCCGGTACGTGTAATCTGTTACTCCCCAACACTGCTCAATGCTAATGCTACATGTACTTTTAGCTCGTGTTGACCCGGTTAGCTGAGAAGACGCGGGTCCAGCTCCTCTTGCACCAACATCTAACATTAACACATTTGATTTTTTACCAGCTTTGACATTAACATTAGATAAGCAGCTAAGACATCGTCAGCCAACAAAATGTACCCGAACAGAATGCTAATGCTAACGCGGAGCTAACAGCGTTCATGAGGAGAGCTAAGCAGGTAAACACACAGGTTATAGCCACACAAACAAGACGATTATCAGGATATCAGGACAAAGGACAGATAATATATTTTGACAAGTCTTACATCGGTAAATAAGCTAGATGTTAATTATTTTAGTCAAAAACAGACCAAAATAAGGCCCACGCTAGCGTTACACTGCACAATGAATGCTAATGTTAACGTTGTCAGCAAGGCCTTAGCAACGGCAATAAACCTGTCCAAAAATTATACGTAAATGTTAGATAAAAGTGTTAAAAACGCAGACAGCACTCGCACGCGTGTAGATATCCGTACCGTGAAATAAAAGCGCCTCTGTGGAGCTCAGCGCAGGCCTGAAAACGATATAGATCCGAGCTAAGGATGAACAGTGTCCGGAAAGAGCCGAGTGCAGTGAAAGTGGCTTCGGGGATTTCCGGAAAGAGCCGAGTGCAGTGACAGTGGCTTCGGTGATTTCCGGAAAGAGCCGAGTGCAGTGACTTCGGTGGTTTCCGGAAAAGAGCCGAGGAAGCGATCTCGGCAATTTCCGTCAGCAAGCAGGGAGCGCTGTCGAGCTGCTGTGGGTGCGGAGGAGCGTCGGGGCGCCTTGGAGATTTCTGGGAAGGCACGCACAGCCAAGTGGGTGACGGACCTTCAGTCTGCACACTTAAAGGTTGTATAGAGGATTTTTTAAGGGAGGAGAAATACAGCGACAGTCCTTGTGCGTGCGTGACACCACCGTCATCCTCCACAGCTCCCTCAGTAGAAACACCTCCTCCCGCCTCTTTACTCTAGAAATCACGCTTGTTTACAGCCAGTGCGCGTTCAGAATTACTGTTAAAGTGACCTGTCTAGAAATAATTTAGCGACCGACGCATCAGTTTTTAGACCCTTTGTCTACTTCAGTCGCTCAATCTCTGGAAGGAATCTCCAAGAGTCATCTCAGTTTGGCTTTGCTCCTTTTCCCCTTCTCTTCTTCTTTCGGTGACCTCAAAAACGGACTTTCTTTGGCGGCGAACTGGTTGTGGATTCTCGTCCGCCATCGCAACAAAGTTTGTGCGAATTGTGTGGAAGCGACAGTTTGAAAAAGCCTCTAAGGACCGCTGCATAAACCACATAATCCCAGCGCGCCGGCGAGTCCGTTACATTAACAATGTAGGGAGTTTGATTGATGACCTAACAGCCAATAGAAAATGAGGGAGCCTTGTTTTCTATTGGCTGATGTTTATCTGGCCTCACTACGTCCACAGTTGATAGATTTTCATTCTTTTTTTCTTTTTTTTTTTGGTCATCATAATTACAAAGCTGCTGCATTTCTGTAATGGGATTTTTAACTTTCATTGACAATTTGAAACTGAAAAAAAAAAAAAAATCCTCCATACAACCTTTAAACCTGGCACATGGGACTTTGGAGGTCCACGTCTCTTTTTTCTCCTTCTCCCATTTGATGTCCGTAGTGATTGAGTTTCCCAAAGCGCTCAGTGTATGATATGATCGCCACTAAATGTGCTGGACACTAGATTTTTGTGCGCAAGGTTACGCGCTGTTATAATAGGCTATAATAAAGGAGGAGGTCACAGGTCAGAGTGGTCATTGCGGCTACCTCGTGTTCATGTGTCTTCCTAACTAGTTAGTGAGCTGTCAGTAGTAGATATTTTGCAATGATGGATACACAAGCTGAGGGCACGGGCGACAGCTCCCGTGCACCTAGAGCACAGGTGTCAAACATAAGGCCCGGGGGCCAGATCCGGCCCTCCAAGACCTTTAATCTGGCTCCTTGGCTGATTTTCAACTTAAATATTTTTATTAAAATATTGGTAATTTTCTTAGCATAGCAGCTTCTCCAGCGTCTCTGTACGTGGCCCCTCCCACCAGAGCAGCACAAATGAAGACTTGTCTCTTTCCAAACGCTCTTAAAGGACGATCGTTTTGACTGTTGACCGTGACACCCTCATCAGCAAAATGTCAAAAATGAGAAAAGTGGACACCGAGTGCAGGATTTTCCAAGAAAAATTGACTTATTTCTATTTGCATACAAGTTCATGTTAAAATATTATGTTGAAATTGTATTTTTCTTAAAGTTTCAGGTTCTTCATAATAATATAATATTTTGTAAAAGAAAGAGTTCATCAATTTAAAAAGATTTCTGTAATAGATTTGCATTTCTCTGCACAAATATTTGAATTTATTGTTATTTTTGAGGTATATATTCCATGAGTTTTCTGATCCGGCCCCTTTGGGATCAAAGTAGGTTGGATATGGCCCCCGGACCAAAATGAGTTTGACACCCCTGACCTAGAGAGTGACTAAAACGTTTGATTATGCGGACGGACACTCGTTCTGACAGCCCCGAACGCACTGACTGAGATGAGTGACAGGAGAGAGAGAGAGAGAGAGAGAGACAACAAATAACAGGGAGACTGGTTATTGGATGTGCGCACAGTTGTTTTATAGATGTTTTATCACAGCACCCTCAGGATTGGTATTTGGCTGACACAGGGAGAAGAGGGTGCTCCATGCTTCATAAGTCGGACTTTACGCGCACATTTAAAACAAGCCTGTGGGGGGCGCTGTTTTGTACGTGCTTGGATGGAAGGGAGAAAAGGACACCCAGTGCGCGTCCAGGTCCAGTGCATCCCCAGCGTCAGAAAAAGCAGGTTTTAATAGTTTTACAGCCCTGTCCTCAATAAAGAAGTGAACAGTTTGGTCAGTAATCACTCAGCTCCTCTATGCGTAACCTGGAACAGCCATTTGGATTTAATGAGGACACTCAAGGTACGCACAGTGCGTAAAGGCGTACCCCTGCAGGCACCACTGTGGGGTGTAATGTAATATTCAACTCTCAGTACTAATTATGTGTTATTTGCACAATGCACCGTACTGTGCCACACGGACATGCAAAAAATATAACATTAAAATCTCCATGGAAACAAAATAGCACCAACACGCCGTATTAAATCAGATCTATAGACAGGCAACCTCCATTCACCCCATTCATGCTTTTTAAAACATTTATCTTGCAATAAAAATACTTGTATAGTTGAATAAACAAGATATAATTTAATATTACTGATACATAAACATTCAAGGCAAAGCAGTAACATCTTCTAGGGAACAGGATGTTGCTTTGTTGGGATGTAATGTTCCACTGGTTAAAGTATCAATTTTGCATTTATTCAAGTACAGGTGTTCCTTCTCTCAAAAATACCCGTGAGCAGAAATCCTCTCTCCACAGTCATGACCTATGAAGGTAAGGTTAATGCCATACTGTGGTACATTCATGGCCAAAAGCGAGAGACATCTCAATGAAGACAATGCTCTGGATCCTTTAGTTCACATTTAAAGGTCCTATTACACAAAATGGATTCTTGTGAGATTTAGGCCACGTTAAAATGCGGTTACCTCCTCAAAAACAAACCTGGATTTGTGTTTTGGTTCATTCACACATGAGTAACCCTGCTTTAATAGTTCATCTACATCTCCAAAGCTCATAATGCCTTGTTCCACCTTGTGATGTCATGAAGTGGTCATTTTCAAGTTAACAGCTACTTTTTGCATTTAGTTCAGTAGAGATGGGCAATTCCAGATCTGAAATTATCCTGATTCTAGTGAAGGAGTATGGAGTTCTAAAACACAGTGGAGCACCTGTATTACAACACAGTTCTCTTACAGACAAAAAGCTTATTACATTATTGCCTTTGTTTATGTATTAAAGCACACAGCAGAGAGTTTGTGAGTTACGCTTATGTTTATTTCACAACATTTGAACATTCCACGACGATCATGCAGGAGTTGTACACTAGTCAAATCGTTACAGGCTTCAGTCGCCAGTCGCTCCTCAGAAATACAACGTCACCGTAGCTTTACGCGCTCTCAATGACGGAAACACAAGTCCGAAAAACAGAGTGATACCAAATGAAAAAAAAAAAAAAACAGCGTTGCTTTCTTACCAACATTTAGAGGAAATTAGCTCGACTTTACTGAAATTAAACCAGGGCCACACCAGTATTTTTTCTACAATGTAAAAACTGAACCAGAACTAAACCAGGACTCAAGAACAAATGGGGTCTAAACCAGGACTGAACCAGGTCTAGATCAGTATCAGGTAATCCATGAATAAACCAGACCTAAAGAGAAAATTACTAAACCAGGTCTTAAGAATAGGGACTAAACCAGAACTAAACCAGGTTTTAAGAAGACTAAAACCAAGAATCTGAAACGGTGCTAAACCAGAATTAGAGAATAGACCTAAGGACTAAACCACTGAAGGTGCTAAACCAAATAAGGTTTAGAGAAGGACTAAACCAGGACTAACCCAAATAAAGTTTAATGAGATCTATGGTGCGTTCACAATTGTACACACACCAAATTGAGACTAAACGTGGAACTAAACTAAACCAGGATCAAACTAGGTCTTTATCAGGACTAAACAGGACCAAATATTCTTTGTATGATTAGACACTTTTTAATACACTTTTTTTCCCATGGAGATGTTATTGCTTTTCCTAGAACGTTCCACAGTGAGGCAATGAACTTCTTTATTTCCACAGACAAGCAACTGACACCACCACGCCTTTAGTCATTGATCAGATCTGTGGAGAAGCGACGCCACTCGCAGTAAGAATGTGTGTTCTTCAAGGTATTTTTGATCAGTAAAGACACTATTTTAATACTTTGCGGTGACATCAAGCCGGGGGTGCTCTGCCTGTATGTTTACGATGGAATGTTCAGAAGTTACCATGGTGACACAATGCACACATATTAGCAAACACAGTCAAAAAAGTTTAAATATAGTCTGAAAACATAAGAAAAAAAAAACACAAAATGCACCTCCCTGGAATGTTGTTGACATCAGCTCCAAAGTATCAATAAATAGACTTAAAATGCCATACTGTGGAATATTCAAGCCATAGCAATTATCGTCTCCATGGATTCAAGCAGGTGGAAGGTGGAGAACCCCAAAACAGAAAAGTTACATAGTGCAACTTTACTATTTTAATAATTAGTCAAACTGAAAAGCCCCAAAATGACCAAACCTTTCCTGTAGTACTTCCAGTCCCTATTTAACATGCCGTGGGTATTCGGTACAAAATTCTCAACTTTTTTTTTTTTTAATTGATTTGGATGAATGTAGCGGTTCTTTGGTAAAGGAGTTGAGCGATGGATTCGGCTGTTGGAAGTAACACTACTCAAAACAACTAATTAAACGTCCTATATTACACAAAACTGACTCTTGTGTGAGCTTTAAGCCGTGTTATTATGTTGTTACCTCCTCAAGAACAAACCTGGTGTTGTGTTTTGTTTCATTCACACATGTTTGAGTAATCGTGCATTATTAGTTTGTTTATAAGCTCTGTTCCACTTTGTGATGATGGAGTATTTTCAAGTTAACAGCTCCATTTTGGCTGAAATCATCCAAATGATTCTAGTGAAGGTGCATGTATGGTGCGAATATTAGTTTAAAAACCCAGTGGAGCACTTTCAGTATTGCCACATGACATCAGAAGGTGGAACAGAGTGTTTTCTGTTTGAGAAAAGAACTCAGTTTGTGTGTTAAACATGTGTGAATGAAACAAAGTACAACTCCGGGTGTGTCTGTGATGAGGAAACAACATTATATCACAGTTCAGACAATCGCGTAATATGGGCCCATTAATATAACACTTTGGATAAAAATATCAAAATACAAGAATAAAAAATGTATCAAAGTTACCACATAACAACACAAAACATTATTGCACAAAAGTATTCTAGAAAGTTAAAGGTGCACTGCGTAACTTTGCAGGTGGTGGTTCCTTCACCTCCATGGAAACGCTGTTCTCTGTCTGGAATGCTCCGCAGTTTGGTATTTAATTTATCTATTTCCACGGAGACATGCAGGTGACTCCACTAGACAAAGTTATAGGTCAGATCTGTGGAGAGTGGTACTTTTGAGTCATAAAAACCCATGTTAAGAAATAAATGCAAGATAGACATAAAAAGCCATAGTGTGGAACATTCAAAATAAAAACTACGTAAGCTTGCCAATGTAACAAATACACCCAAGTACACCCACCTACAGAAAAGTTACGCAGTGCATCTTTAAGTAAGGTGAACAAAAACAGAAATAATGATGCTTATTATTAAACTCATTGTTTTCCAAAGTTAAAAAAGTTTAAGTGCATATGACAGGTTAGACTGTTCATTCACTAAAACATTTATCTAGCAACCGCAATGTAAACAAGAGCCAAAATCTGTCCTAACAGCACAATAGTTATGATTAGACAAATAAAGATACATGGCAACTCCTTTATTTTGTTAAATGAAGGTTTAAACTGTCCAAAAAATGACTTCCTTGTGCTTAAATTGTCTCTGCATTTTGGATGGAGTTTTCCGTGTTGATTCTGTTTTTGTACTTTTTCCACAAATTGCCACTTAACTCATTACTGACCCTAGGTACTACCCCATCAAACCAAATCAGAATTAAAAAAACATGAAAACCTGTCATATGCACTTCAAAGTTTAGAGACAAAATGCAGGTTTGTGAGTGTAACTGGGGCCTGAAGGACATGGACAGAGAAGGACAAGAATTAGACGTTTTGTGTTTATGCATTGGACACTGGTCAAATCAAATTAAACATTCTACATTAACCAGACACGTACACTGCTGTGAAAAACTAAAATGTTGTTTACAAAAGACGGTGATAAGTGCAACGTGTTAAATCTATGAAGCCACGAGTCATATATGTACATTTACAGTATATTTTAGTGCCACTGACCAAGGCACTCTTCCCTAACCCACGAATAAACAGGTTTAACATAAAGGGACAGAGAAGTGCTACTATGTGAGTGTGGATGAACTGAAACCCTGGTGACGGGGTGGTGCGTGCACATAGTGTCTGAGATTATTACAGTGTTTTTAGAGTACAGTCACACCAGTCTGTAGTCCCTTATGTTGAGTTGTAGAAAATGCTACATTTAACAGTTTCACTGTTGTGAGTCAAAGCCCCCCTTAAACATGTATCATTTCATATTAAAAACACACAATGGAGACGAGGAGCAGACAGTAAGAAGAATGGACAGGGCTTCACTGGAAGGAAAGCTGCAGTTCAACTCTCAGACAAGAAGTGAGGCTCACAGTCAGCTCATGTCACACACCACTGTTTTTTGTTTTTTTTACTGTACTATTAAAGAGTACTTTAGTTTGTGATGAAAATGCATTAACTCCATTGGGTATTTTTACAGACCAGGCCTCCAGTTCTGACTTGTTTTGTGTTTTAATTTCTTTTGCTGGCTGTCTTAATTTCTGCTCTGAGAGCCCCTTACAGCTGATTGATGGACTGCTCTCCTGACTGGACTTGGTTGGCTGTTGGATTCTGGTCCCTGGTTGGTGGGGGGCTTGTCTACGCCCACCTCACCTGCAGCCACTTCCTCCTATTTAAGGAGAGTCCCAGCACCTGTTCAGGGCTGCTGGCCTTTGTGGCCAGTTTGCTATTCTGTGTCTGTGTGTCTTTAGTGTCAGCACTTTGTGCTAGTATGTGTCTGACTTTGTGTTGAGACACTTGGTTCTGTTTTGTGCCCTTTAGTTTTGTCATTCGATTCTGTTTGTGGGTTTATGTGGTTTTACTTTGGGACACTTGTGATTTGGTTTTGTTGTGTGTCCCTTAGTTTAGTCACTCGTTTGTAACTACGTATGTAACCCTGGTGTTTTGTTTCTTAGTTTAGGTTATTTTATGGACATATTTTAGCATGTTTTGTTTAATTTACCCTTTCACATTCCTGTTAATTAAACATTACATAATTTATAACATTTTCCACCTTGGTTTTTGTGTTACTTCCCTGAACCCAGCGAGCTGGGATGTAACAGTATTCAAACATGTTATCAAAGGTTTTTTTTCCTTAGATTTTTTTGTCTTAGTTCTTTAGAAGTTCCTTTTACCAGTGTCCAACCCCACACTGACCACAATGTAAGTGAAGCCCCTCCAGGCTCCATCCTGATACAGAGAGGAACCAGAGGCACCAGCCTAAACCCGGTCCCTCCCTCAAACATGTTCCTCATAGTGTGATATTCAAACTTCAAACTCAATTTTGACTCTTTCTTTAGACAACACAATGTGATTTTCCATATTAAATAATAGTACCCGCTTTTGTATTACTAGTCTATGTGCTCTTATACTTAAGATCATTCTAAAGCCATTCAAGAAGGGTTCATTTCTGTCCTGCTAAAATGAGTATAGAGTTTCAAATCTAGTTTTAATGTTGTTTAGTATGTGATTTTGGATACTTCTTACAGCCCTAGTGCATCATGCTCCTCCACACAGTCCCTTGGTCCATTATTCTTACTGTCTGCGGCGGAGCTTTGTGTATGAGTTACATCTTCATCAGTAGCACTGTGAATAAACCGTTTATACAGGTGCAGGCAGACACACGACTAGTTAGAAAAGTCCAAAGTTTGTAAAAAGTCTCCCTCTGCTCTGCCCCCTGCTGGTCACTCCGCGGGACCCTTCTCTTTACAGGACGCCTGACACAGCACGTCTTTCTGCGGGGACACTTCACACAGCACGTCCTTATGTCCCGGGACGTCACATAGCAGATCTTTATGAGGGGAGACGTCACAGAGCAGATCTTTATGGGGGGACAGTAGATCCTTATGGGGGGACAGTAGATCTTTATGGGCGGACACGTCGCATAGCAGATCCTTGTGTCCTGGGACTTCACAGAGTAAATCTTTGGGGTGGGGGAGGGGGTAAGGGAATGCCGCTCCACTGCAGGACGTGCTGTAGGCAGACAGTTTGTTGAGTCGGGACAGCCCCTTGATGCTGCCTGGGGGTCTCCCTGGACTCACCTTGTACCCTGCGGCTCGCGTGGTGCCCAGCGGTCTGCCCGGACTGGTCTTAAACCCCGCTGCTCGGGTGGTGCCCAGGGGCCTGCCGGTGCTCGTCCGGTACCCTGCCAGCTTGGTGGTGCCCAGCGGCCTCCCTCGACGGCCCGATTTGCCCGTGGACTTGCTCTTCTTTTTGGGGTCATCCGGTGGCTGCTCGCTGCCTTTGACAGAGGTGAGCTTGCCCGGGTTGAGGGGGTCAGGCATAAGGAGCTCCTGCCTGGGACACACCAAAGTCTTGTGCGGGCTCTGCGTGGGGAGGGCCATGGGAGCCAGGCTCATCTGCAGAGAGGTGGGGGGAGGAGGGGGGTAGAACTTGCTGGCCTGGGTGCAGAGGTCAAAGTGCGCCGGGTGGTCCTCGGCGAGACACGAGGGGCGGCTGTTCATGCAGAAGTCTGCGGTGGTCACCTGACGCATCATCTTGGTCTGAGAGGAGACAGAGTGTTACTACAACCAACAAGAGACATGCAACAAACTATTATTTGGATTATTGATGAAGGTAGTGATGGTTCTTTAATTTAATGGATTCGATCAGGAGTCTCCAACCTGTAGCTTGTGAACTACCAATAGCTCTACACCCCAATCCAACTGGCTCCCCAAAGGATTTAGGACACTGAGTAATTTAACCTTGATTCATCAAGTCTGTTCTCAATGCATCTCATCTCATTGTGTGCATTGATATACTGATGTATGGTTTACTAAGGATGTAATGATATCCAAATCTCTGTATTTTCACGATATGCATCTCATGGTATGATACTTATTGCAATATTTTGTAGAAACTGAATGGCGAATATGTTACTTTTTCCTCTTAAAGGGCCCATCTCATGCAAAATAACTCTTTTCACATTGTATCTTCTGCACATAAACAAGCACGGTTTGGGTTTTGGAACATCCATTACACAATAGTTCTGAAATCTTGCTGATTTCTTGGAGACAGTCACAGACCAGTAACTATGAAAGGCCGACTCCCCCTCCCTCCCTGAGATGGGAGGGAGGGGGAGACAGGCGTGCACCCTGATAGAGGCAGGAATAAACTTTTATTCATCATGGAGATACAGCGCGTTCAGCCACATGTGTTGGACCCGGACTCGGACAAGGACTTGGAGGTGCATGAAGCTCAAGCACCGCGTCAGCACACATCAGCTGAACATTATTGACTGGTAAAGTATTAATAAACACTAGTAGATAAACTTATTATATCGTAAACACTGCAGTGTAGAACAATGAGCTTATGCTGTCGCTTTTGTTTAGGTTCATGTGGGAATTGTCAGCCGATGCGGGGTGGAGGCAGGGCAGAGGCGATGAAGCGGGGGAGGGGGGCGGGTGCGAAGCACTTTCTGCTACGTCAAACGTGTCATAGGTGTAGCTGCCTCGTCATCGTTGTAGCAGCTTTAGTTCGTTGTCACGTGGGAGGGTGGCAGAAATACGCTGCAATTTGTTAAAAAAACGCCGAATCAATCTAAAAACCACTTTGGCGACATATACAAGGCCCACACATCACTCTTAGAAGATAGAAAGTTGATTTTGCATGAGATGGGCCCTTTAAAATCCCTTGACAAGACTTATAAAAATGAAGGTAGAACAGTTATTTTTCACGTAGTCTGCACTGAAACAGAGCAAAGGATCATGGTCTGTGTCGTTCCCTCTGTTTGAAAGCTCATGCTGCACCATAACGAATGAACAGGCTCTATTCATGCTTATGTCAAAAAACCAGAAGAGGTTTGGAAACCTGTTGGCGATAGTAACTCTGACAAAATCTAAAAAGATAAAAACTGAGAAAATGGCCTGTTTTTTTTTTTCATATAGATGTCATTGTATTCTTTCTTATGAATTGTCTATTAATTTGTGCATTATAATTTGTCTAACTTAATAAAAAAAAATATCTATATATATATATATGTCATTGCAGTGTTCCGTTATGTTCGGCAGATCAACAGTTACAAATAGCTGCCTGTAAGTGACAGTGAAGACAAGATTAGAGTCCCGTCCCTCATGGAAAGCTTTGACAGGCTGTGAAGACACTGCTGCTGAATCCATGGTTTTATCACGTGCCCAGTAAATAAATATATATGAATATTCTTTATACAGTCTATGGTCCAGTATCGGTAACTACATCGGAAGTCATCATGTTTCCAAACGTCTTCCGGTAAGCGTGAATAGAAATTTGTAATTCGACATATTGTAATGGCCCATGATATTATTGTAAGACTTCTGACGATACGATATTATATTTCGGTTATTGTTACATTCCTATGGTTTATGTTTATGGGCATCTAAATATATCCCATCTAAAGCTATAGTTGTTACCTTTATACTGCCCCAATTTCACACAAACCCAGCTCTCTGCCATTTTTATTTTAATTTTTTTTTTTGTAAAAGTAGCTCGCTGGTGGAAAGATTGGACCCCCCCCCGGATTAGTTGAAAGTAGGGATGTAGCAATAACCGAAATATCGTGATATCGTATCGTCAAAGTTCTCACAATGATATCGTGGACCATCACAATATATCGAAATGCAAGTCTCTTTGCTTAAATTAAGAGTTATGGTGCAGTAAAAGACTACAACTGCAAAAGAACTACATAGACCATGATCCTTTGCTCCATTTCAGTGTAGACTACAAGAGTTCTAAGCACTTTTAAGTCTTAGTTCTTTGGATTAAGTCTTGTCAAGGCATTTTAAGAGGAAAAAGTACACATACAGTAGTAGTACACAATATCGCAATAAATATCGTACCGTGAGATGTATATCGTGAAAATATCGTACAGAGAGATTTGGATATTGTTACATACCTAATCATAAGCCTCCCCACCCTGTCGTGAGATTTCCCACGATATCGCAATAAATATCGTATCGTGAGACTTGGATATCGTTACAGCCCTAGTTGAAAGGTCTGTGACTATGAGACTTTGACACAATTTGAGCTAGATGAAGCTTAAGTGAAACTGCGGAAAGATGTCCTGATGGAGTAGATTTACAGATTTACAGTTTTCTTCAAAAACACGACAATTTCCACGTTTCCTGAGTAATTTCGATTTAATAAATGTGTTGTCTTACTCCTAGAACCTCACGGCGTGTTTTGGAGCCTGTGTATAGACCAGTTGACGATTATTCGATTACTAAATTAGATGATTCCAATTGTGGATAATCGATTCCAAACCAGACTAAAGCAATAACACAAACGAATTGCGATTTTTCTGATGAGCACTGCGACTGTGATAAAAAGTGAACTCTGAAATCTAAACACATCCAGAAGAATTGACAAAAAGACTGAAATTCAAATGAACATATCAGATTAAAGAAGCAACGCGAAGCTGGTAATGTGCATTCATAGATGTTATTAGACCTTGAGCTGACCTCACTGAAGAAATGATTTTGACTTGTGGGCCTCAGCTCCTCCCACTGCGCTGTGATGATGACCTTTGACCCCTCTGACCCTAACCCTGGATGAGTCACCCAGTCTTGGTCTGGAATGGGAACTTCCTGTGTAGTTAATAATTTGAATGACTTCAGTATGCAGTCATTTCAAAGCATCAGGGGTCAGCTCGGGGCTTTTTAATGAAGAGGTCTGCAGCCAGTTAAAGCGACAAGACTAACAGCAATCTTATCAAAATGTGAATGGATGCGATTCACAGCGGCTGCAGTTTTTGAAATACAATCATTTCCTCCTCAGTCACAAAAAACTCCTGTCTCATTTTGCATAAAAGCTGCTAACCCTGTAGTTTAGATTTGCACAAACATGTTCTGAAATGTGAGTCTTGTATTAGTTTGTCAGTTCAGATTTCAGTCTTTTTGTCAATTCTCCTGTAAAGATGCACTGCTCCAGCTTTTTCATTTTAAATCATTACAGAAGAGCTTTGTAAAAATGCAAGTTTATTATTATTACGAGACGTTTTGGGCCAATAAAAACCAGTAAATCGTCAAATTTATTACACCAGTTTATAGACCAAAATGGGTGGTGCCGATATCCGATACTGACGTGCATCCCTATTCTCCTGGACGCGTTTAAAATGTGCACTTTGAAAAGAATCTCATTATTAAAACCTAAATCGCAAATCTGATCTCATTTACAATGCTCGTGAGAAAATTTGCAATTAGATATCCAGCAATCCTCTAAAAGCATGTGCTTTGGAGTTCACACTTTGGAAGAAGAAGACAGCTTTTCGTGTTTGAGGGCACAGCTTCAAGGTGGAAATTACCATGAAAGAAAGCCGTCTTCATATTTAACAAGAAAAAATACAATTGACAATCAGGAGGGAGCAACACAAGGACATTTTAGGCTTTTTGCCAGCATCCAGTCCTATTCACCAGTGAATTTAATCAACCAAAGAAGCAGACCTGTCTCGTAATTTAGCCTCTAGAATTTTAAAATACAAAATGACAAAGGCAGCTCTGAGATTTGGCCAGTTTTATGCCAGATGCCCTTCCAAGTTAAAGTTCAAACTATTATGTCTGGTCTTTCACTTTCACTGAGTAATATTTACCCGTTACAAAGTTTAAAGGTTGTATATTATGCAAAATTGACTCTTGTGAGCTTTAAGTCATGTTAGATTGTTGTTACGTCATTAAAAACGTACCTGGAGTCATGCTTTGTTTCATTCACACACATTTGATTAACCCTTTGTAATTAGTCTGTCTTCATCTCCAAAGCTCCAAATGCTCCAGCTTGTGATGTCATGAAGTGGTAGTTGTCAAGTGAACAGCCCCTTTTACCTTTAGTTCAGTAGAAATTGACAATTCCAGGCCGGAAATTATCCAAATGATCCTAGTGAAGGTGTGTGGAGTTTTAAAACACAGTGGACCACTTCCTGTATCAGCCTGATTCGTCAGCCGGTTTCACTTTGTAGAAACCGTCTGGCCTCGCAGTGTTAGAATTCATTCGCTCGATGGCAGGCTGCTATTTGGTCATCACGTATGTAACGCACCGCTAACGGGGCTAACTGGTATATTAAGCTTTTCCCAAATCCCGTAGGAAGAAGGGCAATAACGTCTTTATACTTGATAAAATTCACCAAACATTCTCTTTGTTCCAGCTTTAAATCCTCAATCTCAGGAATCGTTTACAACACTGAATATATTCGCTCAACTCGCACTTCCAGGGATTTTGTAAACCGTCTAGTGTGTTTTCATTCCTGACCTAGTCGCTGGAGTGAAATGAAACTGAGTGGATGCACAAGGTCTGGCTCGTATCAGACATCACATGACATCACAAGGAGGAACAGAGTGTTTTCAGTTTAAGAGCAGAAGCTAAATATGAAGGATTTGTGTGTCATCAAACAAACACAACTCTATATATAACAACGATCAACAAATAGTGCACGGGCCAAGACTATTACAACTATATTATTGTAGCAACAGTCTGCATTTAGTTCACACACACATCCACCATCACGCTACTTTATGCATTATTTATAGACACTGGGCCCCCATCTTTTCAAAATGATTCCTACAGTTAAAACTACTATTTCTGAAACCTTAAAGGGCCCATATTACACTGTTCTCTGATCCATGTCATAATGTAGTTTCCTCATCACGAACAGATCTGGAGTTGTGTTTTGTTTCATTCACACGTGTTTAACACAAACCTGCATATTTAGGCTGAGTTCTTCTCTCAAAAAAACTGAAAACACTCCCCCTTTGTTCCCCTCTGTGATGTCATATCGTGCTCCA
This sequence comes from Boleophthalmus pectinirostris, assembly GCF_026225935.1. Lineage (NCBI taxonomy): Eukaryota > Metazoa > Chordata > Actinopteri > Gobiiformes > Gobiidae > Boleophthalmus > Boleophthalmus pectinirostris. The sequence goes on along the minus strand of NW_026571018.1, from coordinate 35,641,218 downwards.
CTGTGTTTTTAAACTTCCTACGCCTGCACTAGAATAATTTGGACGATTTCAGATCTGGAATAGCTCATCTCTACTTGAAAACTACTGCTTCGTGACATCACAAGGTGGAGCATTTTGAGCTTTGGAGATGTACACGGCGAATTTTTCTGATCTAAGCCAAAATTTTAAAACTTGTATCAGTTTATTCCTCTAGTTTTCATATTTATTATCTATTTTTACTAGTTTTGTCACTGCTTAATTCTAGACTTAGAGGTAGTTTATTTTAAGATAACTTATCAAGAACAATTATTTTGCTTGAATGGACGGATAATTTCACTACTTTTAAGTTATTTTCTGATGGATTTAAGTGTTTATATCTTAATTTTTGGCCAAGCTTTTTTGCAGTGTAGACCAACAATAAAGGATTACTCAAATATATATGAATGAAACAAAACACAAGTCCACTCCAGGTATGTTTTTGACGATGTAACGGCATTGTTGTCAATTTAGAGCAACACAGAACCTTTAAGAGACACAGTGCATGTCGTATTAGGCTTGTTACAATGGTGATGGTTTGGTAATGCCAGTCCATATGATGCTAGTCTCTTTAAATGAGGAATAAATAAAAAGGAGGAGGATGCGAGTGGATTTTAACCTATATTTTCATTATTTTCTGCACGTAACACGCGTAACGTAGTCATTTTATCAGCCAAAAATCGGACTATCAACTTGTATTTTAGCATCTAGACGACAAAAGCAGCTCGCTATGGCCAAGTATAGTCTATGGTCCTGCCCTGTTAATAAAAGGGTTAAAATTACGAACGAATAGCGACTCGTATCTAGGTTAGCGTCAACTGTCAATCCTATGCAATCTAACAAAATAATGCAATGTTATTTTAGCGTGTTTGGATGAGCAATGACCTTACTGTACCTCAATTGTTTGGCTGTAGTCGGAGCAGAAAGGGTTAAGGAGAAAAATGATCCTTCGTCTTAGACTGCAAGTACATCCATGGCTCCAAAACGCATCGACGTCCTTCCACCCGTGCGTAATCTTCTAATTTAACCACTTTTTACTTCGATTTAGCTTAAAACACGAACTAAATTGGATTGAAACGGCGCAAATGCAGTCGGATTTATTAGCAGGCTCCAGAGGTTTGGATAAGAAACGCAGCCATTTTCCATTAAAAATTAATAAGACGAGAGAAAGCGGTCTGAGCATGCGCACTGCAGTCCTACGGGATGGAACGTCTTTTTTATTCTTTATCTCCAAAACCTGCACGCTTAATAAAAGGTGCATTGGAAATTTCACGCCAACACAACACGTTCGGTTCATAAGTTGCGTTTTAAGCTGAGAATTCACGTAAAAAGACATGATTTAGGTATCTGCACAGTCTCTGCCATTGCACTAATAAATAATAAACACTGAAAGCTGTTGAATAATTTAAAAGAGCCACAAACAGGACAACAGATTTCAAAATGAATGAAAATGGCTCCACACGTGAACAGTAATTTCTCTAATGGAAGACTGTTGTATGATGTACATGCAAAGACTTATTTTGAGGGAGCATTTTAGCGATAGTGTGAGAAAGAAAATGACTGCAAGTTATTATAAAATTATGAGATTTATTGACACAGAGGAACACATGTCTGTACGCATTGGGGGTGACAACATAATATACAGAAGAAGCTTAAGTTGTTATCGACCATTAAAAAAAAAAACCAAGAACTGCATACACAAAAAACAGAATCCTCCTTCAGAGCACTTTGTATCGGCCCTTGCTCGTCGGCTGGTACGAGTTTTGCTGCAGAGAAAAAAAACAAAGAGACGGTGAGAAAAGAATTGAGTATAAAATATTTAATATACTGCAGTAATGTGTGTTGTATGAAGTTCATAGTCTAGTGTGTGCAGTCAGGAGTGGGCAATTCTCACAATTACGACATCATACATATTTAAGAGGGGGGAAAAAAGCCAAGAAGGTTGTGTGATTTGACAAATTTTATACCAGGTGCCCTTCCAAATTAAAGTTGAGATTATTATTTCTAGTCACTGGATAATTCTAAGACTAAACATCCCTATTTACATGTTATAATGTTGAAAGAAAAAGCAGCATTCAAGACTATTACAACCTGCCTAGTACTTATTACAACTATATTATTGTAGCAGCAGTTGTAGTAACAGTTGATACACTATGAAATCATAGTTTTGTAGTCCATCAGAAATAACATGTCGTCAGTAAATGTCTTATTTGAAGTTTAACTATGAAACAAATGTTTTATGACAGCGCTTAAGTGATGTTTTATTTAAACCTCTTCTAACAGTTTTCTTATACTTCTGTTGCATTTGTGCACATCTTCAGAACAACTCATTAAATCCTACCTTGTATCTTATTTTGATTTTGTTGCCCATGTAATGCTTATCTTAAATAGATTCAAGTAGTAGTAGTAATAGTTTCAAAGTACTTACGAGTCTGATGAGCTCCTCTTTGATCAGCCGTGTGATTTCAGTCTTGGCTTTCTGTACAGCCAGTTCATTCGCACCTGGAACACAGAAATCACTGTCATTATTTTACTGGTTTAGTTTCAATAAATGTTTGGGATTGTAGTATTTAAGTGATAATCAATGGTTATCACAATTTTTGGGGGACCCCGAACACATGGTCCAGGGACCCCTTACTGGTTAAGTCAACACTTTGGTCACAACAGCAGGTCCTGTGAGGCGACTGCTGTCGTGATTTTGGGTGGTACAAAACTCCAGAGAATGAAATGTATGTCCGTACTCTCAATGGCCAGGTAGATCTTGCGCTCTCCTTCTTTGGGCTCTTTTCCAGGAGGGAAGTACGTTCCTCTGATGGTGATGGCTGCTTCAGAATACTCTCCGATCCTCTGCAGAGCCTCCTTTGACGTGACCTTCCAACGCGCGGTCTGAGAGCGGACAGGGAAAAGGTAAATATACGTCAGGACAAAATATGACACATTTATGCATTCATGCAAAAACAACTATTTATGCAGAAAAGGCTACAAGGAAACTATGTATTTATATAAAGACTTCAGTTAACTGTCTCACTTCTGTTGCCCCACAGAAATCCTTATATTCTAAATATCATAACTAAGATTCCATCTACCGATTAATGGACTAAACCACTAAAAGCGTACAGCCCTAAAAGAACCCTGTACGTCTCACCTGAGGGAAGTCGTTGATCTCCAGCTCTTCTTCATACCTCTTGACCGTCTCTGTTTGTTCCGCCCCCTGTTTCTCCTCTTCCATCTTCTCCACGGGCGTGTAGTTGAGTTTGGCGTTGATCTTCTCAGCGAGCTGCTCCGCGATGGTTTTGGCCGACACTGATGGCGTCACGATGGTGCCACCGCGAAGGATGGCGTTTGTGGCCTGCTGCATCACGTCCTGAGAAGGGAGAAAAACAATCAAGGAAAAACAAAAAAACTATCCTTGTCATTACCTGACTTTGCACCAACTGTACTTAGGACAAACTTTTAGTAAAATTTACTCCGACCAGTTAACAATTATTCACGTACTAAATTACTTGAAAATGATTTCAATAACTGATCTGTCACAATTAAAGTTCATGTATTATGCGAAATTGAGTCTTGTGAGCTTTAAGTCATATTATAATGCTGTTATTTCATCAAAAACATACCTGGAGTTATGTTTTGTTTCTGTCACACATGTTTGAGTAACTCTTTATCATCAGTCTGTCTACATCTCCAAAGCTCCAAATGCTCTGTTCCACCTTGTGATGTCATGAAGCAGTAGATTTCAAGTGAACAGCTCCTTTTACCTTTAGTTCAGTAGAGATTGGCAATTACAGGGCTGAAATTATCCAAGTGTTTCTATTGAAGGTGGATGGAGTTTAAAAACACAGTGAAACTCTTCCTGTATTACCATATGACATCACAACATGGAACAGAGTGTTTTCTGTTTGAGAGAAGAACTCAGCCTAAATGTGCAAGGTTTGTGTGTTAAACATGTGTGAATGAAACAAAATACAACTCCAGGTCTGTTTATGATGAAGAAAGTACACTAGAACACAGTGAAAAATAGTGAAATATTGGCCCTTAAACCTGATGAGTTGTTTCTGTCCCCGTGTCTCACCTGTGCCTCAGCTCCCAGGTTCTTCTGAGCATTGATCCTAAGCGCCAGTCGTTTTGCCATCTCCAGTTTCTGGATGTTTCCGGCAGAGGCGGGTGCTCCTCCTGTGCCCCCGGTCGAGGCTGCGGTGGTGGGCACGACTCCAGCTCCTGGGAGGGCGGCTCCTGGAGCCGCCAAGTCCTTCACACGTTTCTTTGAGTTAAACATGCTCTCGATCTGCTCCTCGATCTGAACACAGAACAAGAGGGTGAGTCAGACATTATGGTAAAGGAGACATTCTGCAACTTACAATAGCACTCGTTCTAGTGGATGCCTAGTATGAATGATGTGAGTGTTTGGTGGTGGTTGATGGTGCAAATCCCGCATCTGTCAGTCTGTCCCAGGGCAGCTGTGGCTACAGATGTAGCTTCTCACACACCCCCGTGTGTGGAGTGAATGAATAATGCAGTGTAAAGCACTTTGGGTGTGTCAAAATGTACTATATAAATGCAATTCATTATCATAATCATAATTATTATTCATGTGTAATGTAACTGTGTTGTAACCTGAGCTCTGAGAAAAACATTTGGCCACATCACCCGCCCATAGTTATAATAATCCTCTAAACAGTTGCTTTGCATACTGTATAACTGGTCCTTTAAATAACACACGGCTACACCAGAGGTAAAACAGAAACTCACATCGAGTGCTCCGTCCTCATCATCTGAGTCCTGCAGGCCCAGAGCAGCCTTCTGCAGCTTCTTCCTCTCATTGGCCAGAGCGTGCTCTGTCTCATCAAACTTAAAGCCTTTACCAGAGAACCCACTGCTGCTTTTGATGGACTTTCCCTCCTGTCAGACAAAGCAGAATTAAATCAATATCTGAGATAATGATATTACAATTGCAAACAATGAAATACAGCTTATGATGATGAGAGGATGAAAATCATACTATACTATATTATATATAATCTTTATCTGTGCAGTACTATGGTTTGTAAAATGAGCAATTAAAGTGGATTTTGGATTTTAATCATGTGACAACACATAGGAAATACAGAAAAGATAAACCTGTAGATAAATCCGTAAATAAAAGTAAAGAGACGGCAAGTAAACATACTGCTTTCTGTTGGTCTTTGAAGGAGGCCCAGAGCTGCTCCAGTTCAGGAGGGACAGCGGAGCCTGAGAGCTCCAGAGCTTTGATGATGTCACCAGCGTAACGCGCCTGCTCCTCTGTGATGAATGTGTACGCGTAGCCCTAAATAACAAACACAAGTATAAGTGTATTCAGTAACTGACAGTTTAACACAAGACCATTAGAAGTACATGTACTTCTAATATACATAATATAATATAAACTAATATACAGAAGCCTACAGTTTACCACAAGTTCTTTTTATAGAGCTGCAATTCATGATTATTTCAGAAGCCCATTATATTTCTAAGGTTCCCTGATGATTTCAAATTGCAAGCAGACAAAAAAAGTAAAAAATAAAATAAAATATGCAAAGAAAACCCAAACAACAACAGATGACTAGCATTTTTCAACAAAATCACATAATTTTGATCATTTTAACTTAAGTCCATCTGAAAATTAGCACGTGTACTATAACACTTTAACAGTGCATCTGGTTTAACCCAATGCAATAGCTATGTCCACATGAAATAAATGCTATACATGTTGTTGCAGCACTAATGTTTGATTTTGTATTTGCTTATCTTTTCAGGAGACTGTTTTACCACCTGACCAAGGATAAAATAGACTTTTTTGCCAAATGGTACACTATAATTATTAAATTGACTTAGTTGAGAAGATAGATGAGACGTTTGTTCTGTTTTTTTGTTTTGTTTTTAAATTAATATAGAGCTGCAGAAGTGTGAATAAAAACTTATATGACTCAAAATAGATACAACTGCTGAAGTGTTTCATTATTGTTTTTTGTGCCATTTATTACATTTACTTCAGAAATATATCGCACTTCAAATTTGTTATAGTGAGAGGCCTATTTGCAGCAATGTTACTTCATGCTGACCGTCCCAAATAAACAACAAACGAGTCTCTATTCTGTCCATTCTCCTCAGTCTAACCTTGTTGCCGGCTCTCCCTGTCCTCCCAGCGCGGTGCACATAGTCTTCGTAGTGGTTGGGGCAGCCGTAGTTCACCACCAGAATCAGCTGCTTCACGTCCAAACCTCGAGCTGCGACAGACGTGGCCACCATCAGACGGCATACGCCTGTTTTAAAGTCATTTATGATGCTGTCGCGGTCGTACTGGTCTATGCCTGAAACAAAACATATTAGATAAAACAGTCACTCAACAGGTTATGGTTAAAGATCCTATATTACACGAAACTGACTCTTGTGAGCTTCAAGTCATGTTATAATGTTGTTGCTACCTCAGACCTGGAGTTGTGTTTTGTTTCATTCATGCAACCCTTTATTATTAGTCTGTCTACATCTCCAAAGCTCAAACTGAGGTTCCAACTTGTGATGTCATGTAGCGGTTGTTTTCAGGTTAACATCTCCTTTTACCATTAGTTGACCAGAAATTAGTTCCAGAGATTCCACATTCTAGAGCTGACATTATTCAAATGATTCTTATGAGGGTGTATTGACTTTAAAGGAACAGGGGTGCACTTCCTCTATTACCACATGACATCACAAGGTGGGACAGAGAACTCAGCCTAAACATGCAGGGTTCAACATGTTTGAATGAGACGAAACATGATGAAGAAACAACATTATAACATAGATCAGAAAATAGTGTAATATGTGCCCTTTGAGGATGCTGTCACAGAATCCTATTATTAAAACAAACACATTATATTTCCAGTACCGTATTTTCTGGGCTATTAGACGCGCTCTTAAGCCTCTAACCCTACCAAAAAATGAGTGTGCGCCCCGCAAGCCAGAGCGCCCTATACGCGAATCCACTCGGGTGTCCCAGCACGACTTCAGTAAACTACAAAGCCGCACCATCCGCAGCGCACGCAAACACGCACAGAGCAGACAGCGACCGTACAGCGAAAAACACCCACAGACACAGTGCAATGCGAGTGCAATGTGTCACTCTGAGCCACAATTGAACAACTGAGTCACTGCGAACACGCCAAAAATCCAGCGGTCCCAGACAGCACCCTCCCTACACGCCACAACTGAACAAAGCCCAGAGTCAATGTGAACGCCACAAACAAAGTCCCACTGACCCATCACACTGTTGTGTTTTGTTTAAAGTCCGGTGTGGTTTATATGTTGAAAAAAGTGCGAAAATAGACCATTTAATGACAGTGCCACTTATAGGCGAGTTTCATTGTTGACAAAAGCGCGCGTTGGGAATTATTTTGGTCGGCGGCAAGAAACGCTAATTCAACATGACGGAGGGAGCGAGAAAGCACGTAAAGGGTATTGATCCCGGTTATTTATCCACTCTAACGGCAGAGGACCCAAGATGATTTGACCAGAAATTGGTCATAAGCATCGATGGACACCAAATCACACTTTTCAACCCCTACAAAAGGTGGACAAACCAAATTTATGGTCGGAATCGCCAACTACCTGGACAAATATTCACTTGGGCGATATCCACAATGACTTGGTGGAAACTCTTGGGCCATTCACAGCAGAAAAGATGAAAACCTCCAAGAGTCTCGATGCGTCGTTGAACTTGTTGGGAGTCCACGGTTTGCTAGGATCTTCTACGTTTGCGTTTACGTTTGAAAGCCATTTAATTTGCCGTTAGCGGTTCTTTTCACTCGGAATACGAAAAAGACATTTTCCTTCTTCCGTGCTTCTATTTGTGCATCCGATAATGCAGCAGGAATTTACCATTATCGGGGATAAATACACGAGGTTATGCACTGTGTTTGACCGCTACCGTGTTTCTTGCCTCCGACCAAAATATTTCCCAGCATGCAACGCGGGCTTTTAATAACAATGACGTCAGCTGAAACTCGCCTATAATCCAGAGCGCCTAATAGCCCAGAAAATACGGTAGTACACACCTCCGTGCAGGGACAGACAGGGGTAGGAAGCCTTCATCAGATCTTTGAGCAGTCCATCGGCGTGCTCCTGTTTATCCACAAATATAATAACAGAGCCCTTCTCCTGATAATGACCCAGAATCTCCAACAGCTTCAGGAACTTCTTCTCCTCCTCGATCACCAGCTGCACAAACACCAAACAGCGCAATGATAGAAAGAGATACTTATAAGGACAGATGATTTAAGAAGAAGAGAGATCATTTATAAGGGTTAAATCACAGGGGGACAACAGTGCAATAAACTAGAGATAGGTGAGACCCCCATTTCACACAAAAATATATTGGTGACCCTGATATCCTCCTACTACCTCAGAAGCTACTGTCTTATAACAGTGTATCCCCAGGTTTGACTACCCCAAATTAAAGACTTTTTTTTTTAAGAGCGCTTAAATGAAAATTAAGACCAACATTACACCCATTATGCAGGAAAATAACACCAGCCACCAACCAAAGTATTGTTTGCACATACTCCAAATTAGACGTTCATGCACGTTACATGATTTCACGTTGTTTTGTTTTTTTTCCCTCTCTCCGTTTAACATTGCACTGCAGCCCATATACAAAAAAATAGTCTAATACAATTTAAGACCTTTGTGAAAAAAATAAGACTTGGACAACATAATTTAAGACTTTTTAAGGCCTTAATTTAGGAACATGAAACTTAAGACTTTTAAGGCCCCGCGGCTATATAAGAAAAAGATAGATACAACTAATGATTATTTTAGGAACTGTAGTTTTGTTTTTTGTTTTTCAAGAAAATTCCTCCACTGTCAATTACACAGTGTTATGTATTATTTTTTATACATACTACATGACTTTGACCATAACCCCTGATAAACTCTGTAAGTACTCTAGGTAATACAGTATAATAACATGTATAAGAACATTAAATCTGGTAGCTGGCTGTTAGGCTCAGCTAAGGTGCATCCTAATAATAAACTAAACTAATGACCATGCCTCCTTTTGTAATAACATACGTAATAACATCTGTACTGGAGTGTAATAAGACATGTACGGTTGCATTACCACGTGCTGCTCGACGTCAGAGCACACCACGCTCCTCCCTCCCACCTGCACCTCGATGGGTTTGGACAGAATCCTTCGGGCCAAAGCCTCCATGGCTCTGGGGAAAGTGGCTGAAAACATGACCGTCTGTCTGTCCGGACGAACGTTATCTACGATTCGCATCACCTGCACAGAGAGAGAGAGCACAGTGAAAAAGGGGGACGGAGATTTTCGCTTTTCCTTCTTCTCTATTTTAATTTCAAGATCCTCCACAATTTGCAATACTAATACTAACATCTTTGTGTCCAACTGGGCTTTTGCAGAGTCGTGTAAAGATCTGTGACACTGATCTAACATATTAAAGACTTGTATTTATAAACTTAGGTATTTACTAGGGTACAGTTACTTTTGGTTTATAATGTTAAGTTTTACTACATTGATCAAAAAATGCAGCTGTTCTGGTTACCGTATTTTGTGCACTATAGGGCGCTCTGGATTATAAGGCGCACTGTCACTGAATGGTCCATTTTCAAACTTTTTTCACATATAAACCGCACCAGACTATTAGGTGCATTAAACAAAACACAACAGTTACATAAGTCAGTCAAACTTTATTTAACGCCTTCACAATAACTCTCAACTTTGTTCAATTGCAACACGTAAAAAAAATACTGTCTGAGACGCTAAATTGTTAACGTATTTCCAATAACTCATAATTGTTCAAATAGTTAGGCGATTACAGCGTCCATCACGTCCGTCATTATCCGAGTCAGTGTGGTTACTGTTCCCTGGCAGTTCAGTGATGAGTCTTGGTGAAAGCTCGGACCACAGTTGATACTGATCCTTAGCCCGGGCGTCCACGATCCATTGGCAGATCGTGGCGTAAGTCGCTCGGCGCTGTTTCTCTGTCTTGTTGAATGTGTGTCCGCCTTCTCTCATCCACTGCTCCCACGCAGCTCGCACTTTCACTTTAGAACAGCCTTGAGTTTAAAGTGGGCGTTGTGAGCGTGTCTCTTGACAGGTGCATTTTGATATTAAAAGGAATCACAGTATGTATTACTCCACGATGCTCCTGACTACGGGAGCCGTAATGCTGCAAGTGGAACGGCTTTATAGTTTACTAAAGCCGTACTAAGACACCCCAATAAATTCATATATAAGGCGCACAGTCGTTTTTGGATGAAATTAGGCTTTTAAGTACAAAAAATACGGTATGTGTTCAGAGAAAAACTGCATTTAGTTGTAGTGCTTGCCTACATAAACCATCAGAAGCCAGATTGAGATTAGATTAATCGTGGTTCAAAGCAAAATGCAACAGCAGGAAGTGTAGAAGAAGGATTCTGTGGAGTTTGGGCCGGTACTCACCTGAGGTTCAAAGCCCATGTCAAACATCCTGTCAGCTTCATCCAGCACAACATAAGTGACTCTGCGAAGGTTTGTGACGCGACCTGCCACCACACAACAGCACAGAACACAAGTCAGCTCAAAATACCACCAAATAACAGGGCTCACATCCTGCCTCAGTCAATACACTACAACTTTTATAAATATGGTACATTTAAACATCTTTATAAGTGCATTGAAGAGTGGCCACCATGTTATAGCTGATGTTACGTTTGGAGCTGGTCTTAGGTTTGGGTGCGTACCATCTGAAAAGTCTCAAACAAAACAAAGATGGCGCCAGCTGAAGCCTAAGCCTCGGCCACCTACAAAAGGGAAACATATTACAGATTACCGTGCATGTGTGGAAGGAACGCCCTGCTCTCAACTACCACACTCTACTCGTAACTAAACTCTACAATGAACTCTTAACTAAACTCTTAAAACAATTTTCCATAAATTTTTTCCATAGATTTAAAAAAAAAAAAAAAACAGTTCAAAGGCATCACTAACCAGCTATGTGCCAACTAATATCCATAAGGTGTTTTTCAAAAATCATGTTTAAAACTCAAGATTAGGGAGAATAACTTAGCTTAATTTAGCTTTAAGATTCAGGTCTTGTGGTCATCAGTTACCCCAAAGGAGAATAGCCCTGAGCAAAGCTGCAAACTTGTATTTATTTTTACTTTTTTTTTTTAAAGTCTATTGGAAAAAATGAATGGGAATTTTACTTCTAGAACCAGGCGGGGGGGTGGGGGTTGGGGTCACTGTTGTGCTTCATAATGTAGGGCTGCAACAACTATTACAAACAATTTTAGCAACTCAAATATCTGTGTCTGAAATGAATTAAGCACAGCCAAACAACCATGCCATTTGCTGAGAGAAGTAATAATCACATCACAATGTTAGAGGTGCACTATAATGTATCTATAATGCGTTTAATGTATCCAGCACCTGCTTGTCTCCAAGATGATATTATGTTGTGTCTAGAAAGAGGCGATACCACCATTACAGTTTTATAGCTTTTTAAAAAAATTTATAGTTTCTTTACAATAAAAACTTCTGTCATTAAATAAATGCATAATAGAGAATAATATTGGAACATTCCAGTCAAAGTCATAGCATCTCCATAAAGAGAAGCAGGTGGCAGATGCAGCATGAGAAAAGTGACATAATGAAATGAAGACGTTAAAAGATTCCCAAGAGCCAAACATTGATTTGGTTTAAAAGATACATTCAGTCTTTTACATACTACTAGCTTGTCACTGTTTATTAACTCACTGATTTAAAAAATAATAAAACAGATGTGTTGATTATCAGAATAAATTAGTTAGTTGCAGCCCTAATTTAGATTAATTATATCTGATGTCTCTGTTGAATATTTAAATCTTTTACTCCAAAGACCCAGGACCAAAAAAAAAAAAAAAAAGATTTCACTTCTATTTAGAGGATTTGTATGATGAATGTAGATAACCATTAACCATAACCATTTGCATTCCCTGTTGCATTTTAACAGTGGCTAAAAGATAACCCAATCCGGTGGTTCTTGTTTCTGGAGATCCCAGGCAGCGTTGGACCCACCTGTCTCATCCTCCATCTTCAGAAACGTCTTTCGCTTTGTCAAATAATGCCACAGTTTAGTCAGAGATGAGACTCAGAATACTCTGTTGTTACCTCCTCAAAAACATTGTGTTTTGTTTCATTCACATGTTTGAGTAATCCTTTATTATTAGTCTGTCTACATCTCCAAAGCTCAAAATGCTCTGTACCACCATATGATGTCTTGAAGTGGTAGTCACCTTTTGTTCTGTAGAGAACAGCTATTACAGGGCTGACATTATCAAAATGATTCTAGTGAATGTGAGAGTTTAAAAACACAATGGAGCAATTCCGGTATTACCACATGATATCACCGCTTTCGTATGGCCTTGTTTTTAACTTGATGGCAAATCTACACCCTCTGATGCATCATGGGTTCACTTAAATGGTAGGAACACAGGTCGTTCTCCGGTAAGCACTGTGGTTCCCAGTGTATGTGGTGCGGGAACTGACACCGGCACCGGTCTGGGCGGCCCGAAAACAGCTAAGGTGGAAGTGTTTTCTATTTGAGAGAAGAACTAAATCTGCAGGGTTTTTGTGTTAAACATGTGTGAATGAAACAAAACACAAATCCAGGTCTGTTTGTGATGAGGAAACAACATTATAACATAGATCAGAAATTAGTGTAATATGAGCCCTTTAAATCCACATAATAATAATAATAAAGGTGTGTTGCAGAGGTGGGACAGAAGGGGGCGCCACTCACCGCTGTTGGCTCCCAGCATGTCGATCATTCTGCCTGGAGTGCACACGATGATCTCTGCTCCTCTCTTCAGCTCAGCAATCTGTGATCAAACAAAATCATTGTAAACCCAGCACAGACTGAGGGACTGGAGCTGGAGGCGGTGTCTGGGGTGAGGGAGGACTTTCACTGCATCTCTGCTTAGTAGGCCTAGTACTTTTTCTTATTTTAGGTCATACTTGAACAGTACTTTTGGGACCAGCTCCTGTATCATAATTTAGAATCACAAAATGGGATAACAATGACCATAATACAACATACATTTCTTCTTAGTGTTTTTTTATCCTTCGTCTCTGGAAACCATAGACTATAAATGCACACAGCTTACCCGATATCCAAATAGGAAGAGAGCCTGGGTGTGCTTCCAGCTCTGCCTCCAATTCACTATCTATTGAAAAAACATCTCCTCTCTCTCTGTAACTGTCTTAAAATGTTAGTATTAATCCGCTCTACATGATCCTGGTGTTTTTATATCGCTATTTTGTCCCTACATCTGGAGGACATTTCTGTGTTTACAAAGGGTGATGTTTGTATTTTGAGGCTTAAAAAATATTACATAGTATTATATCGTGGCCATATCAGGTTGTAAAAGTCTGATCCCATCAGATCTCAGAAGCTAAGCAAGGCCAGGCCTGGTCAGTACTTGGATGGGAGATCACTGGGAATATCAGGAGCCACAGGGGGGCGCCAGTCACAAAAACTACTAGCCTCAGTGAGCTTCATCTGACTACAGATGAACACTGTGAGTAACGTCAGTGATATTGCCCACTAACTTTTTATAGGCATCAAAACACTTTGGAGTCAGTTTTCAAAGCCAATTTCCTTTTGGTAAAATAGTGGTTCCATTCAACAATCCCTTGTACTTTTAGACAGCTGCAACTGTGGCCTTATCATTGGGAACAATCAAACTGATCTGACAATTTTTGGCAGAGTCTAAGACCAAAACACAAATGAAGAGTCTAGTTTACTAAATAGCCCAATAACATAAATAATGATCAATAACTAAATAAACTGTCATGTTTTACACAGATTAGAAATGAAACCTCTGTATGACGGATCTGTACCTGTTCGCTGATGCCAGTCCCTCCGTACACACACACCACTCTGAGTCCCAGAGGTTTGGAGAACTTCTTACACTCTTTGGTGATCTGCAGAGCCAGCTCTCGAGTCGGGGTCATGATCACGGCTACAAACAAAGAGGATTCACTTTAGATTAGGCATATATTGGTACATTTTGATACTAGCTACCAATTTAGTCGTATGACTTTTTTAGTGTCAACTGTCAACAGACATAGTCATGCTTTTGTCTGTATAAGGACTTGGACTGTGAATTATAATACTGATCTATAACTACTTAATAAAAGAAACTGGTCAGTTGAATTCTGGAGCAAATGCATCACTGTTTAAGAAAGAAAAATTGGAGAGCAGAGTAAGTAAAGAGCAGAGGCCATGTATGGGGGTAGAGGAAAAGTGGAATTTCTGGAGCAATGGCGTTGTGAATGCAGGGGAAGACAGATTACTCAAACATGCGTGAATCACTCAACTTCCTAAATACAACTTCCAGAGGGTAAATGAGAAAGGAAAAATTAAAAGCTCTTTGGATATGTCTCCTTTAACATAAAAAGACCACTGGCCCTTATAAACTATTGTATTATGACTTGGCTAATGCAATGCTTACAGATGGGCCCCTCGGACTCCTCTAGGGGGCGCTGGTCCATGATATGTCTGAACATGGGCAGCAGGAAGGCGATAGTTTTTCCACTTCCCGTTTTGGCAATGCCGATGAGGTCACGGCCTGACATGATGGCAGGAATCGCCTGGGTCTGGATCGGGGTGGGCTTCTCATAGTTATGCCTGAGGAAAACATGGAGGAACATGAATTTAAACTATGAAATATACCTGTAATATGTGAATAAGATTAAAGAAGAGGAGTTTTAAAGTGAAACGGCCCTGTCCTTGTTTACTAGCTAATATTTACATGACCAGCCAGTTTTCTACATTCTGTGTGAATCCAGAAGAGACTGGAACCAGATCATAGTGTTAAAAACCTCCATCCAAACTTGAGACGATCTAACCACCTGGGTTGGGAAAGTTCATTTTCTACAAGAACTAGTTCAAAGTTCAGTTCACAATTTTTTTGTGTTAATAGTTTGTTCATAGTTCCAAAAAAAATCAACTAGCAATTATTTTATCAGTTTTAACAATGAACCTATGTGTTAGATTTCTTTTTTTTATTCATATTTTTGTTTAGTCTTGTTTCAATGATGCATACGGCGATGCAGCACTGGTGGCTCTTGTTGTTGCCAGATTTAATGTTTTTCCGCCAAATTTAAGGGCTCTTTACGGAGTGTTTAGCCGGGTTTTCGCCTGGAACACTAAAGAAATCTGGCACCCTACTCAACGAAGTTAAACAGAAGTGCAGGCTGTTCACAGACACCAGAATGAACGTGTTTACAGTTCGTTCATCAGGCAGTAATACAGTGCGTTCACAAAATATGTTGTTGTGTTTGTTCAGGTACAACACTGCCAACCACAGCTGCTAGTTTGTAGCATGAAGAGGACATCTCCTCTCCAAAACACTCAAATTATTCAGAACAAAATATATCACTTCTTTTACCTGAGATAGGTAATAGTTTGGTGCTTTGATCTCTAATTCTGCACAAATCTGCGCTGTTTCTCAGTCCATTATGTTTTTGTTTATCTTTTTTTATGTGTAAAGTGTAATGTTTGTTTTCTTATTAAATCTGATCCAACAACTTGACTGTCCCATGATAAACTAACCCGGCATCTAATCAAATATAAAACTTATTTCAAGAGTTAGACGTACTTCTTCAGTGCGTTGAGGATCTTCATGGAGACTCCACACTGGACCCAGGTCCTAATAGGTTTGGGGCAGCCTTTCCCTTTGACTGTGATGCCCTCGAGCTCTGCGCGGTATGCAGTCACCTCTGCACAGCAACACAAACCATTCAGTACAGTGAGAAGGAAGAGAAGGTTAGAGCACTCATCCGCCATGTTAAAGGTCCTATATTACATCAAACTGACTCTTGTGAACTTTAAGCAATGTTATCTTCTCTAAAACATACCTGTAGTCTTGCCTTGTTTCATTCATACATGTTTGAGCCCTTTATTAGTAGTATATTTATATCTTCAAATCTTAAAATGCTTTATTTCACCTTGTTGAAGTGGTAGTTTTCAACAACAGCTAACTTGTACCTTAAATTCAGCAGAGATCGGCAATTCTAGGGGTGAAATCATCCAAATGATTCTAGTGAAGGTGTATGGAGTTTAAGAACACAGTGGAGAACTTCCTGTGTTACCACATGACACCACAAGGCGGACCAGAGTATTTATGCAGGATTTGTGTGTTAAACATGAGTGAATGAAACAAAGCACAACTCCAAGAAGTTTTTTTCTTTTACCTTAAAGAGATTTTTGGTAATACTCAATAACACATCATCTGCTTTAGACTTGCACAAACCTTCAGGGCTCATCTTGGCGAGTTCGGGCACTTCCACATAGAAGTTTTTCCGATAGGGCTCGTACTCGATTTTCCCATGATCCACCGGCTCCAGGACCTTCCTCTGTTTGGTCTGAAAACCTGTGAGAGCAGTCTGCAAGTCCACCTCCTCCTCCTCCGAAGAGTACTGCAAAAACAACAACAAAAGCATAAATAATCATCACAAAACTTGTGTTTCTTCTGAAAATTCACACTTAAATGAGATTAATCAAACCCACCTGTCACTCAGAGAAAATGACTGAATCATTTTTACTTTCATCCCTACATTCAGGGCTCTGTGCCAGATTTTTTCTATGTATTAGAGTAAAAAAAATGTCTTGCCCCAGTACAGATATATTGTATAATCATCTCCTGAGGTCAAAATAAGTCTGCTGTGTGCTGTGGACGTTTTATTGTCTGATAATCAGAAAGTGCAGGTTAACATGCTAGTCATGGCTGCTCTAGTTCTGCTTTTCAAAATTAAAAAAAGTATAAATCAGGCCATGTTTATCAAAATGAAAACCAGAACATTATGAAATTTTGTATAGCTGTTAAAGGGGTGGACCTTTGGAACAATTGTACAGAAGACTTAAAAATCTGTGCCCCACTCTTCCATTTTAAAAAGAAATTTAAATGTTTAACTCTGGGCAGACACATGAATTAAAATACTGAGTTTGTGCTGTAGTACTTTGCTGTATTGTTACAGATTTGTTTTTTTCCTCTCGCTGTATTTAAGAATAGAGAACAGGTTTCAAGATGATGCGATGTGACAAAGGAATAGGCATAATAAGCTCAAGCTTCAGCCTACACCCTCTGGGTCTGCGCATGTTGAATATGACTGTATGTGGAATAATGTCAGAATGTACCTGTGACCCAAATAAATTAATAAATCAATCATGGTAGAACAGTTTTAACTGCCCTTTGTGGTTAGTTGTGTTTGTTACATGAGATGGACCCTGCATGTCTGACCTCCATGGCGTCCTGGTCGTTCTCCATCAACTCTCCTTTTTTCTTATGAATATTTGGACCTTTCTTCGTCTTCACCACAGTCACCACTTTGGTCACCATCATGGCTCCCTTCTGCTGCATACACACACAATATTAGATTAAATATTATACAATGGTTAATATATTATACTGTTGTTCATTTGTTAAGTCTATTTTAATTTTAATAAACGTATCCCATAAATTCTTAAGATTAATTCTTAATAAGATTTAATAAATTCCTTAAGAGAAAACCCATTAGATACATTTCCTAATTGTCAACTTTATCCATAAACTATTACAAAACAGACATTTTTGTTTAGGGGTTTACAGGAAAAAAAATAAAATAAAAAAATGTCATGTAATGTCATTTTGTAATTTGGATATCATCTTTAACCAGGATTTAGTTGAGAATTTGCAATTGTACGATTGCTGTTACATTCACCTTATCATTGAGTCCACCCATGTTGAACTTCTTGACCTCTTGTTTGACCTCTTCCATGTATGCGTCCAGAGGATCTACATCGTCCTCCTCTGTCTCCTGCTCCATTTCTGTCTCCTTGTCCTGGTCTAATCCCTCCTTAGAGTCCTCCTTAGACTCCTTGTCTTTCGTCTCCTTTCCTTCACCCTCCTCATCGTCATCTCCCTCCATTGGGGCTGAAGTGTCATCGTCATCATCTAAAAAAAACACAAGCCAAGAGTCAGACTGTGCAAAAGTGTTTATGTCCCACTTTTCCTTCACTGTTGCCTTTACAATTGGAGCCAAAAACCAAAAATAACCATAGGAAGGAAGGACTGTAATCACTTAGTGAAGATTCACACTTTAGAAATGAGCTCTAATTAGGAGAGGTGCCACACAGGGATGGCCCATTAATATAAATACAGTCATTTTCAAAGATCAGCCTGTGTGTTTTAAGGAAGAGCTTTCAGAGAATGTGACTTGGAGCAGACACAAGACTTAAGACTGCCACACACTACCGGAGAATTTGCCCGATTTTAGTTGCAATATCTTCCCCCAGAGTTCGGGGAGGCGTGACCCGACTTTTTGTCTTTGTGTGCGATTTTGAAGCCACTGCGCTCCTTGTGTGTGGTGTCAATGTTGGATCGCAACCACCAAACAACGCTACGCTAACAGTTAATAAAACAGAGCATCGTGGAGTGACAGACACAAAGACGCAAGGTACAAACACGCAAAAATAAAGACTTTATTATTACTCACCTCTTGTAAAATGGTAAATTTAAAGTGCCTTTTGTGTCTGTTTACATTCACACAGCACATGGATCAAAGTGAAGCTGCAGATTAGCAATTTTACAAATAATAATAACACAGTTTTGACTTGTCTCTCACCGTCATCGTCCTCCAGGCTCCACTTCTTGCCCTGCTTCATCTCCTCGAGCTCCTTCTTGATTTCCCCGATGTTCTCGATGGCCTTCTTCCTCTGCTCCTCTCTCCACTTCTCCACACGCTCCTTCCTCTTCCTCATCTCCTCCTCCAGTTTGTTCTGGTCAAAATCCTGCTGCAAATACACAACAACACAAGATGCTTTAAATGTGTGAGCACAGTTTTAGTTTGTTGTCTTTGTATGTTCCTTTTGGTCAGAAAAATTGCTCATGAGAAAGAGTGATTAATAATGGCTACATGTATAATACAGCTTCATTTAAAATTTGTTAAACTGCTAGATAGTATTTTTATTTGTGCAACTAGTAAATATATGTTGTAGAGGTTTTCAGGTTTTTTTTACCATCAATAACACAGACCTGGGTGGATTTGAAAAGTCAACATAGTATGATTTCAAAACTGAACATAGTCTGATCTTTGAGTGTTCAAGCCCCTTTACTCTGCTTCTAAAGGGGGAGGTTTATAAAGCAAGTTTGGTGAGACTATGAAGGTCAGTAGGCACCAGTTAGTCAGAAATATGCCACAATTTAGATAATGGTCTGCCAATGGTATGCCAAGGAAAGATGATTGTGTTACTGTATCTCCTGTGAGTCAATGTTAAACTGAGAGATGTGCATGGAGGATAAATTACTTAAATTCCCTTACAACTACTGGACCATTTTGTATGAATAAAAGTTACAACATAATGTTCTACACCAAAATCAGTCTTATTACATCCAATTAAAAATTTGCTGGATCAGGTATCAGTTCCATGTGCCTTTCAGTATCAGGGCAGACATCAGTATCAGTATCGTGCATCCCTAGTCATGCCAGAAATCTGAAGAATGTGTAACTTACGTCTACAACTTTTTCATCTTCTTTCTCCTCTTTGACTTTTTTCTTTTCAGTAACAGAGTCTAAGCTGTCCTTCTCCTTACTCCTCGACCTGTTAAATAAATAAATACATTTAAAAAAAACAGCAAAGGTGAGTTTAACGAAGATTAAACTAATGTCAAAATGACACAATTTGATCTTGGTCTCACTTCTCATCTGTTTTCCGGCTTTTGCTTCCCGATCGGGATCTTTTTCCTCGGCTTCTTCGATCTCGACTCCTGGACCTGCGTCTGTCTCTACTTCTTGACCGTCTGTGCACACAAAGAGGATTTCTCGATAACAACAATATCTTATTTTTGTAATCCAACAAATATGTGCAAAAATAAGTTGTGACTTAAATGTGTTCATACAAGTTTAAGAGTGCAATATAACTTTTCTGCTAAAAAGTCCATCTGATTTTAAAATTATAATAAGACAAAAAGGAAACCCTTCAAAACCTTGGTCATGGTTTATATTTGTCCTGGTTTAGACACTGACCTTGGTCTTTTCCTGTCTCTGGATCGGGACCTTCGGCGTTCTCGGCTCCGTGATCTCTCTCTCCGGCCTCGCTCTCTCTCCTCTTTTTTGGAGCGTTTATCCGGAGAGCGGCTCTTTGAATGGCTCCCAGAGCGACCCCGCGATGAAGACCGCTTTCTGTAATGTCTGAGAGATGAAGAAAGAAGAAAGATGCATAACGTTACATATAAAAACAGGCAGGAGAGGAAAATAGCTATTAATTATAATTACTCATGCTACTATAGTTGGGTAGATTTTTAAACCAGTACTTGTAATTCTACCCATGTAATTGTAAAATCGAAGAAGTTGCACTGATTACCGCACTAGTCCAAATCATTATTATTGTTCAATATGGATTTTTTTTTTTTGAGTCGATACGGCTATCCAATATTTGTCTTGCTGCTATGACAGATAACCAATATTTCCTGACAGTGATATTAAGTATTTAAAATCAATTTGAAGGACCAAATTTATATGTTAATTTACAGCGAAGCTTACAAATAATTTTTGGCTTTTGTAAAAATACTTACAAAATATATTTATCTGGGATATAAAGTAATATTGTCACTCAGGAGTCTGTTCAAAAAGACAAATGTGATGCACAGAGGACATAAAAAATATTCAGCAGATTCCAGTATGCTTCATTCTTCATTCTGCTTCATTCTAAACCTACACAAAAACCTAATGGTCTGCTCTGATTGGCCAGAGCTCAAAGAACATGCAGATAGAGGTTTAATATGACTAAATTCAGTTTGACCTAGTTTTGTATAAAAGACTGTCCTAAAATGCTTCTTAACTAGTTATTTAGACCTTAACCAGTAGAATTTTTCATGCATACTTGTGATTGAGTATATTAGCCATGTAACTGTACTTTTACTCAAGTACAAATATTCAATAGTCTTTCCGCCACTGTAAACAGGGTAATGTAATGCATGCGTGTAAAGTAACGAATAACAAATAGTCACATTATTGTAAATGAGAGGAAATTTGAAGCTGTAATTCTACCCATGCAGTTGTACTTGCATATCTAATCAATAATTACTAAGAGGTGAGGTACTGCCTCACTCCTGTCTCTGCTTCTTTGTAAACCTACAAACACAACACCTACTACTGCTACTACTACTGCTACTACTACTGCTACTACTGCAACCTTTACTACCCTACATATATTCAATACTTTTCCACTGATGTACAAAGGGTTATGTCATGTGCCACTGTTGATCCCGCATCAGAATAACGACTTTAATTTACAAAAAAAACTGCAAATGCCGCATCACGCACGTTCTTTAAGCCGGATTTTCAAACTAGGAAATGCTCAGACGCCAAGAAACTGATAAGTGCGGCGAAGTGCGTGTATTTGTTTTGTTAAGTCATTACTGCTTATTGCGTTTGTAACATGCGCTTCACTCTCCGTGCTTTAAATCCTACACATGCCGCATTATGAACTGACCATTCCAATGATAGAAAATCACACAATAAGCAAAACGATTGTGCAAAAGCTCCACAAAGTTTTGAGTTGACGAGGATCGAGTGAGTCGGGTAACAAGCTAATGCTAACAATGACGATTAAAACAACAAAAACGTGATAATACATGCGCGAATAAACCGAATTATCAGAGTAAATGTGTGCGCCACATACCTAGATTCACGACCCATTCCCAGACGATAAAATTAAGTTTTGACGAGGTAAAAATAAACAAAACCACAGCGCCGCGTTGGTTTGTCGTTGAACCGTGACGTCCTCAACCTGCGACACATGTTGGTGTTTTGTTGCAGTGGAGCGCGCCCCTAGCGGCAGGAGGAGGTTCTGGTTATGTTGAGCTAGATTCAGTGGTCCCCAACCTGTAGATCGCGATCAACAGTTCGATCTTTGCCGTGTCCCCGGTAGATCTCCAGCTGAATTCAACAATTTGTGATACTAGATGTGCATTGAAAGTGAGCGCTTACTTTGGTTTAACTTAACTGCGTGAGGTGGTCTTTTCACAAATGAAAATCAACAAATCCAAGCACAGAAACAGTCTGACCGAGAGGCACCTCACAGATTGTCTCAGTTTAGCTGTTTGCAACTATAAACCAAACTTCAAAACATTACCCAAGGAAATTCAGATTCACCCATCACCCCGAGTTTGATAATAATAGAACTTCTCTCATTTGACCCTTAATGCTGTTTAGTGATCAAATTTGCACTATTTTGGTTGCTTTCACTGCATTTGGTTTGCATTTTGTTTGTATTGCAGTTACACATTTTTTCTGGCAGAGAGTGTTTTGGTCCCCATTCTGTAATGAGTGTTCCTTAAGTTACAAGATTGCAAAAATAAAGCTGTGTGGAACTATAAACACGATCACTTTTGTTGTTGTTATTTACGTTCATGTTGGTAGATCTTGCTCTTTTCTCGGACCAAGTATGTAGATCTTTTGTCTGAAAAAGGTTGGTGACCACTGATCTAGAATTATATCGTGAATCAGACCTGGCATGTTTTTGATGAGGGAACAATGTTAGAACATGGCAGAAAGCTCCAGAACATTATATAATTACATAATACTCATTATTTAATCATAAATCGTTTCAGCAGTTTTAAAGCTGACAAACCTGATTTTCAAACTATTACCAGGACATGTTACACTGAACATAGACTAAATCAAGTCTAAACCAGATGAACCAGGTCTAAATAGTTGTGCTGAGAAATAAACCAACCCTACACTGCAAAAAACAAAATCTAGCCAAGTTAAGATTACTTTAATTAATAAAGTTTTATCATGATTTGCGTAAATTTCACTTGACAAGTAAAATGATCTGCTAGTGAAACCAGACCTTTTTGTATTTAAAATATGAAAATACATCTTGCTACATTTTTTTTATTTTTTTTTTAATAATATTTTTTATTTGCAAACTACATAGATTACAACAAATAGGAACCAAACGACATACAAGATACAAGACAGACATTACGACTGAACATTACATACAAATAGGAACAAAGATGACAGGGGTTGGTGACAGTGTGAACCTTATGTGCGTGTCTGTGTGTGTGTGCGTGTCTGTGTGTGTGTGTGTGTGTGTGTGTGTGTGTGTGTATATGCGTGCGTGTGTGTATGTGTGTGTGTATGTGTGTGCATACGCGTGTGTATGTATGTGTGCCGGGGGGGATAGACAGGTTATGCGGATGATTTAATGTTGACCTGTATTATTGCTATTTAATTTGAGTATTGAAAATTTGTTAAGTGTGTGTTGGCATTTTGCCTCAGATCCCCACTGAAGTGGGAGCAGGCCAAGCCACACTCATGCCCCCCAAGGCGGGTGCGGGGGCCACCCCCAGGGCTCCGCATGTGGTCGCCCTTCGACCAGGCCGGCCCACCCCCCAATGAACCAATTGCTACATTTAAAATAAGAAAAACTGCAACTTTTTGCACACTAAACAAATTCAAATGTCGCTTGAATTAAGAAAAACACTTATTCCACTGGTAGAGAATTTGACTTGTCAAGTTGAATCTTCTAAAATGAAATAAAATGTTCTTAATTTAAGTCATGTACATCAGAACTAAACAGACACAGAACAGGACTAAACTTGGACTAAAAGAGTTGAGGCTAAATGACAACAGGATAAAACTGCATGGCTGGATGGCTGGCTAGGATTAAATCAGGACCAAACCAGGATCAAATCAGGACCAAACCAGGATCAAATCAGGACTAAACCAGGACCAAACCAGAACCAAACCAGAATCAAACTAGGACTAAACCAGGACCCAACCAGGACTAAACCACGACCCAACCAGGATCAAACTAGGACCAAATCAGGATCAAAGTAGGACCAAACTAGGACCAGGCTAAACCGAGAGTTACAACTACAGACTGTATAAAGAAGTGGACTAAGAAAAAAAAAAAACTTCATCCACAGCATTCAGCGAAACTCAAATGAAGCTCATGATGCTGAAGATTACAGGAGCGAATTTGGAGCCAGGCTCTATATTATGAACAAGATTTTTAAAATGGATTAAGCAGGCTGAAGCAGACTTAGCAAATCAAGACTAAACTAATACAGTTATACAGTTAAACTAAACTAGAACCAAACCAGGACTAAAACTGGAATAAACAGTTGACTGCTAGTCTAAACTAGGACCCATCAGGACCTGTTCTAGTGTAACTTTAGCAAAACTGGAATGAACAGTTAATAATCAGCATTAGGTAACTGCCAAGATTGACCAGGTTATAAATTATAATAGTTAGACTGAACCGAGACTAAACCAGGACTAAAGCAGGCTAAACCAAGATTAAACCAGGACTAAAACAGGCTAAACCAAGACTAAACCAGGACTAAAGCAGGCTAAACCAAGACTAAAACTGAACTAAAAAGAACAGTTTTCCTTTGGTACAACTGTTAAATGAGTGTAACATTAACTGTTACAACACAAATGAACTCTTTATCCTTTAACTGACCATAGAGTGGTAGACAGGGCTGGCAGGGCCGGCAGGGCAAGTGGCGGGTGAGCTGGTCTGTCAGGATTTATGACTGAAGCTGGTCCCTTGCAGATGCAGAGACAGGGGAAGAGAAAAGGCTGAGAAAAAGGAGAGCCTGATGCCTGAATGCCTGAAAACTTTTAAAATAAAGACAGAAAGAGTTACCATGGCAATAAAAAACAACCAATCAGAGAAGGTTACAGAACAAACCAATTTTAATTAAACATCTGTGGAGATACATAAGCAACACACTATGTGTGTGTGTGTGTCCACTGTGATAATTCTGCCATTTATGGACTGATTGTCACCAAATTTGGTACGTGGGTCAAGCCCCCATGCTTGATGACGCCAAAAAAGTTTGGTGGCAATCCGAGGTCATTTGAGGTCACACGGGTCAATTGAAAGGTCACGTCGTTATAAAGGATCGGCAATTTCTGAACCATCTGTGGCCTAAAATATCCACCCAGTCACCACACAAGTTGGCACACGCATAACTGTTGTACAGGTTGAAACTGGTCAAGGTCACTTGAAGGTCAAGGTAACCAAGGTCAAATATGCATTTTTGGTCATAACTCCGCAAAGGATCGAGCTCGAGCAATGGGAGTGCCTGAAAATCTCAGAAAAATTATTATCTATTTATAATTCCATGCATTTATATAGTCAAATATGAATAGTTTTCCAGATAATCACTAATTATAACAGTTCCTTTCTCTTTCAGTGTATGTCGTTAAAATTCTAATTGGAACAAAATTAATTTCCATTTTTTCTTCTTCTGGTGATACACAACACACTGATCTACAGTCACACAACTAACATATTCACAACCCATGAAAAATGATATTTTGGTTCCACACTAGTAAACACAGACATTCTCATGTGTGACCAATATCACACACATGTTCGTGGGCCTGTACAGATACACACATGACATTGTGGATATAAAGATCATGTAATATGGGCTGTACTCCTCATAAACCGTTTGTGTGGTAATGAACTGACCCCACCGATGCCTCATGGGGGACCAGGTTGCTATCTCTGATTGCGCTTGTTTTTTTGTGTGTTTAGTCCACTATAGTCCACATGATTATTTACAATGAGACTGTTTACATCAACAACCACATAAAGAATGAAATATGGCAACTGAAGTGTTCTAAACAAAGAGTATTTTGAAATAAAGCGTTTTATTGATGAAAATGAGAAAATATTTTATTCTTTTTTGACAATTTGAAATGCCACTGTCTTTGTTTTAAAAGGTCTGCTTATCAGTGTGAAACTTTGGCCAGAGCATTGGACAGGATTGTACAGCTAACTGACAATCAAATAGGGCCCATGAAAGATTGCCACTGGCTACCTATGGGATTTAGAATTGATTTTAAGATTTTACTGATCACTTTTAAAGCTCATTTAGGTCTTGCCAGTTACATTTCAGAACTTTAAACCCTGTACGAGCCTCCTGCAGCCGCACATCCTCAGGCAGGTCAATGTGGCTGTTCCAAAGTCCAGACTCTGGACGAAAGTGATGGAGCCTTTTCAGTCTGGGCTCCTCGGCTGCCTTCCTTTAACTGGTTTTAGCTTGATTTTCTTATTTATTTCATTTATTTATTTTAATTAATTGTATTGCTTGCATCATTGTGTGTTTTTGTATGTTTCTGTGTGCTATTTTTATGCTTTTTGTATTGTTCTTTGCTGCTTGTACAGCTCTTTGTCAATCTTGTTTTTTAAAAGTGCTTTAAAAATAAAGATTTAATATTATTATTTACCATATCAGTTATCATTATTGCAGTGCATTAATTACACTCATGAACTCCTTGTCTCTCTCTGTCTGTCTCTCTCTGTCACACATAAACACAAGTGATTTGCCACAGAAAAGGAAAAGTGCCTGGGTTTGTCCTCCATGACCAGGTATATTTCCAATCCATTAGCCCAGCAGAAGCTCAGTGTGTTGCGAGAGTGAAGCGGTGCCGGGCTCGCAGTCAGACAGAGGCACTAAAAGAATCAATGATTTAGGAATTTGGATATTTTCATGAATAAGGGCTAAAGGATTGGAATTTGACCTGGTCCTGGAGGACAGAGCGGCTTACACGGGGACCCAGAAATGCGTGGTTCCCTTATAAACTCATAAAAGTTTATAAAGAAGCGGCTGCAGAGCTCCTTGTCCTTGTGCGGACTAGATGCGGACTTTTACGCACTCCTTAACTTGGCATCTCCACTGCGCTCTCACTGCAGGAAGGTTAGGCGTGTGTGGCCCCTCTCATGCCAACAGAGCAGCGTGCGTAAAGCTCTGCGTGCTCTAATGGCACAGGGCACACCAAATAACAATTTGACACATCAAATAAGGTTTTAAAGCATTAAAAATAGACGTAAATGTGAACAGTTTGGCTTGACATAGCGGACACCTTGCTATTCCGGCTCGGGGTTCTCGCTCTCTCTCAGAGATTAGTCCTGGTTTAGTCCTGGTTCATTGGTGTCGGAATGGCGGCATCAAAAATGTCGGAATGGGGGCATGTCGGGGTGGGGGATTGTAGGGGTGGTGGTATGTCAGAATGGTGGTGGTATGCCCTTACAAAGGTGGCTGGCCAAAGAGCCTCCTGATCTTCATAATCATGCTCTTAATGCCCCTAGAGAGGCTTTTATACGCCCTGAAAGGAACTGTGGGATCTTTTGTGAAAAACTGGACACTACTAGCTTCTTTTTTTTGAAGAGGAAGGGAGTAAAGTGATTTGTATGGGACCTTTCTAATGAAGGATAGGATTAATAAAATACCACAATAATTAACTGAATGGATTGATAAACTCTGATGGTATAGTACAGTAAAGTTGCCATACTGAATTATATGGACTATGCTGAAAATATTACAGTAGAACACTCTGACACTTACGAGTCATTCATACATAAAGCCATGTCTCCACACTTGGTGAATAGAATAGAATTGGTGCTGCTATGATCATTTCATAATTACTTTTTACTTGAGATCTTGAGTTTGTCTTGGGCTGGGGAAAGGGTTCGATGCCAATCTTGGTGCTTCCCGGTGGCAGTTGGGTGTCATCTTTGATGCAGGATGGCAGTGGTCTCTCGGGCTCTGCCGTGAGGTCACATGCTGGTTCCGAAGTGGACAGGGATAGTTCCGAGGTTATTTTGGCCAGGGACGGTTCTGTCTGTATACATCCAATTGTTCTTCAGCATTGATGCATGTTGGGAGAGATGCACATTTTTGATATGGGTTTTGGTATAAATGATTAATTTACCAACAGTGCTACAGATGTCTAAAATGTGCACACAAACGCATGTGTCAGTCTGTACTCATTTTTTTATATTTTGTGGCAATGTTTGTATTGTTAATTTTTTGTGTTTTGTGCATGTGTTTTTGTGTCTTGATTTGTCACTATATGGTGTCTTAAAACTTCACAAAATGAATTTTTAAAAAAGTCACTTCAGAAAGAATGTGTAGATCTGATTTTATCATTGGCAAAGCGGGAATGCCACAGTGTCTCTAAACAACATCTTACTAATGAATGGCAATAAGAATGGGAGGGAGAATGGCGGGGATTATTTTTCCTGTTAACCATCGGTCAATAGGAATATTAGTCAAGATGAAGTGTCTTAACCAGGTGGAGACTTGGATAATGTGGTTTGGTCGCTTGTCTATTTAAAATCCGGTAGCACCCTAGTGGCCTCTGCAACTGTGGCAGCCTAGAAACTGTTAGCCAGGCACTAGTGTCATGCAGCACTTACAGTAGAGGGAGGAGGCAGCTCTACAAGGAGCTAGCTGACCTGGGAACTGTAACCTTTTCGATTAAACCTATACTTTTGTCTGGCAATAACCAAGTGGTTAGTTTCACTAAACTGTCTCCGCCTCTCCGACCTCTATCTGAAAATACAATGTCTTTTAAAGACGGTAGGGGGCAGCATTTTGCATCGTAGCATATAGTCTGACGGAATTCATTAGAAGAAGAAGAAGAAGAAGTAAACTTCCTATTTGGAAACATGTCTGGAACACGGCGGCTAGTTCGTTAGCTGTTTCTATACACAGTGTATGTGTAGAGCAGAGTCGTGCTGCACTGGCGAAAACAAGTGCAAATGTTTAACGGGCAAAGGTGGAGAAGTTGTGTGGAGGAGCGGCTGAGTGCGGCTGCTGAGGAGAGCACGAGGACGGACTATGACGAGGATCTGCGCCGCTCCAAACACCAGAACCAGAGGCTCCAGCGGCTCCTGGACCCGAGAGTCGTGCTCGTCAGAGCCGGTAAGGCTTATGGGTCCCATTCCTGTCCTATAGGTGTTAAGAATGTGGAAAAAAACAAAAATAAAACATTATGATGTTGAAAACCGCGCGTTAATAGAAACGCTATAGCACAGGAGAAATACAAGTCTGTCAACTGGACAAAAGTTGTTGGTGGACACTGCCTTTTATCTGCCTAAAGAAAGGAACCAACTACACTGAAACTACTCTGAAACTAAGACACCTAGCATTACTTGTTTATAGTTTCTGTTTGTTAGTGCAGTTCCACAGACCAGGCTAAATGGGACTGTGCCTGAGTCTTATTTGCAGAATCATTCAGGCCCCTGATGGGGAAAAGATCCTGATGAGGGAAAGAGATGTGAAAACACCTCTTTCACACCATCTTTAAACAGAAATGGACAGCTCAGACATTCTCTCTCTCCTGTTTACAACTTCATCCTCGAACCTGCGTAAAAAATAAAAAAGCCTCCATCAGGGGCCTGAATGATTCTGCTAAAATGACTCGGTCACAGTCCCCCCCTCCCCAGTTCAATAGGCCGAGCTAACAAACAGAAACTGTAAACAAGTGTGTGTGTTAGTTTCAGAGTAGTTTCAGTGTAGTTAGCTTCTCCTCACAGGCAGATATAAGGCAGTGTCCATCAGCTTTTGACCAGAATTAAAGAAGCAGCTTGGATCGCTTTGGATATTGACTAAAGTATTCTTCCCTTTACTGTGTATGAAGGTACAATTATTCTAAAACGTTTGTGTAAATGTGACATTACCACAGCAATCCTGGTCCCATCCAGCCCCACCCACTGTTTTGTTCAGGTTAAAATCAGCTGTTGTGTTTACAAATTGTTATGAGACATGTACACCAAACTTGTGAAAGTTTTATTTATAGATTTGCTTGTAAAATTACTAAGTTGTACTTGTAAAAGGAAATTTGTGATTGTAAAGCAAAATTTGTAAGTGAAAAATAAAAATACTAGTGTAAAAATCAACATTTATACATTATCCCGGTGCCTTGTTGAAAACGTGTGCACACATTCCGTACAAACTGTGTATTTCAGTTTCTAAACTTCCATAAAATCATCAAACAATAATGTTTTTCAAATATCTTTTTTTTTCATAGACTGTTTCTGTTTAAAATGACATATTTACTTTGTAAGTTTCCAAAAACAATTAACTCCTTAGATGCCACTTTTGTCATATACAGCCTGCAGTCATTTTGATTAAAACCCAATAATTTCATAATAATAAATATTTTTTTACTCTGGCTATTATCAGTGTGGCTGGCCTATCAGTGTGCATGATTAGTGAGAAGATTGACTTTGGTGCATTGTTTGTATTTGCATAAAGCCAATTTGTTGTATAATGCTCCATAGACTCCTATTATAAAATGCTCATTTTGACAACCCACTTTTATTAAAAGCCTAAAAAAATGTTTTTGTTTTTATTTGCTGTTTTCTTGTTGAAAACTACATACAATTGTGTAAAATGTAAGAATTTTAGATTTTGTTCTCTGAATTACCACATTTTCCATGAGCCCTTAAATCCATATCTGTTTTGTTGCTATATTGGGATATACTCCAGAAATGTGACCTTTCCTGATGTCCTTGTCACTGGCTCATCCATATGAACAACCAGTGGGAAGATTGAGTTTGTTGCCTTTTTTTGTTTTGGTATATTGCCGTTTTAGACAAAAAAAGGTTTTTCCCATGCTGATTTCTCCCATAGACTTTCATTGTAAATGCATGGTTTTATCTCACCAATAACTTATAGAGAAAAAAGCTGTTTTTCTTTTAATGTGCATTTTCTAGCAGCAATAGTCTCATGTTTAGTGAAATTAGACATTATTTCAAAATTGCAGTAAATTAGTATCTTTTTTCCCAGCTCTAAAAAAATACATGTTTTTGATGAGCAGCCCATTTTCACATTTATTTCCTGTGCCCCATACACCTCCCGCACACACCCCAAGACCAGGTCATTTTGGACTGAACATGCAGCCCATAGTCAAATTTCAAATTTCACCTACCTTCTTAACTTTCTTGTCACTGAACAACTGCAGCCAAAGTTGTCATGATAAATATACCTTCAGATACACAAATTTCCCTCAACAAAGCACTGGGGTTAAAATGATTTGGAACAACTGTACCTTTATGCACAATGAAAATGTATTTAGTTACAAAATACCTGCATTAAAATGTATGACCAGCCAGACCATTTGATTGTCTCAAGCTGGACAGAGTTTTTTTCTTTATGGTCTGGACCTTCTGGATTCAGACAGAATGTAGAAGGGACTGGCTGGTCAGGCCAATGTTTTGTGATGTATTCTGATACATGGTCCAGTCAGAGTACTGTACTCTGAATGCTATTAGTGTAAAAACATGACAGTCATTATTTTTGTTGCACTGTTTTGATGCATTAATTTATTTCCAGTTACAGAAGAGGAAATACGCACACGCACGCACGCACGCACGCACATACACACACACACACACTACAAGAGCTAGTAAATAACTGTATTCTAAATATCACCAAATTAATGAGTATCAACCAGAATACAGTTTCTCCTAATGAGTTTTCAGAATATGTATTTTCAGGTACATGTATTCACTTACTTCTCAACATTGTTCATTCATCAGGCTTAAAGTCGACTACACAAGTTCACAGAGTGTTCATGTCACAGGAGTGCACGTGTATGTGTAAGTGTGTATTCTCTTTTCTCCTGCAGCTGTCCAGCTCCCCTCTCTGAGCCCTGGTCTGACTCCACACATTAAAGAAGAACACAACATCAAACAGGAGGAAGATCAGCTGCAAGTGTGAGTCTCAGACACTTTCAAACTGCAGTTCTTTATTTTTTTTATTCATTCTTATTCATTTCTATGACAAATATTCAGATTGGGTTTGAAATATACAAATGTATCTTTTATATTTCAGGTCTGTCCGAGAGTTTAGTGCTGTGAGCGTGAAGACAGAAGAGTCCTCATCGCTTCTACAAAGACAAACTGAGCAGAGAGAGGATGTTAAAGCAGAGACACACGTCCACAGAGAGGACATACATGGAGATGACAACAGCTCAGAGACTGAGGGAGACACAGAGCACTCTTCTGACTTTGACAGTGATGAAGACTGGAGAGCTCCACTCAGCTGTCCACCTGCACACACAGACACAGGGGCAAGAGACCCAGAGACCAGTGCGAGCAATGGAGACATGTCAGGAACTGACGTAGGAGCTGAAAGGAGGAAACACATGTGCTCTATTTGTAAAGAGAGATTTGGCTCTAAATATAAACTACAAATACACAGGAAGGTTCACACAGGAGAGGAATTCAACTGTTCTGTCTGTAAAAAAGTGTTCACTGTAAATACTTATCTCAAAACACATATGAGGACACACACAGGGGAGAAACCATTCAGCTGTTCAGTCTGTAAGAAAACATTTGTCCAAAAGGGTCATCTCAAAATACATATGTGGACACACACAGGGGAGAAACCATTCAGCTGTTCAGTCTGTAAGAAAACATTTGCCCAAAAGGGTCATTTGAAAATACATATGTGGACACACACAGGGGAGAAACCCTTCAGCTGTTCAGTCTGTAAGAAAGTGTTTGCTGTAAAATGTAATCTCAAGACACATATGAGGAAGCACACAGGGGAGAAACCATTCAGCTGTTCAATCTGTAAGAAATTATTTGCTGATAGTTCTACTCTTAAAAAACATACAAGGACACACACAGGAGAGAAACCATTCAGCTGTTCGGTCTGTAAGAAACTGTTTACTGTAAGAGCTAGTCTCAAAACACATATGAGGACACACACAGGGGAGAAACCATTCAGCTGTTCTGTATGTAAAAAAGTGTTTGCTGATAGTTCTAATCTCAGAAAACACGAAGACACACACAGGGGAGAAACTAGTGATGGGTAGATGAGGCCTCAGGGTGTGTCTAACACTGTGTTGACACTGTGTTGCTGTGTTCTATAGTTTGGTAGCCTGATTCATCAGCCTTTTTCACTTTGTAGAAACCATCTGACTTTGCTGTTTTAGAATTCGTTCACTCGACGGTAGGTGGGTACTTTTTATTATTTAATCAATCGCTGCTATTTGGTTGTGACATATGTAATGCGCCGCTATCAGGGCTAAATGGTATATTAAGCTTTTCCCAAAGCCTGTAGGAAGAAGGACAATAACATCTTTCCCCTTGATGAAATTCGCCAAGCATTCTCTTTGTTCCGGCTTTAAATCCTCGATCCCCAGGAATCATTGCCAACACAGCTGATCAGCCTACAAGAACATGTTTTCTTTCAGGAGTTCTCTGCATATAGAGCAGGAACTTTTTGGTATTTTTCTGTACTTTGAGCTGTGGAGGGTTGGATAAATCACTTTCATGCCTCATTATAGATACAAACCAACTACTAAAGTGATTAATTCTGCTTTTTGTTTATTGCAGTTTGTGTTTTGTATTATGTAACTTCTACATTTAAAACAGTCTTTGGGGATAACACTGGTGTAGTGTTTTTGGGTCAGTGGCATGAATCAGTTTCAGTATTATCCTTTATTGTTTACATTTTCTTCAACAATATATCAGGACAGGTCTACTCCTCTGTTCAGCCTGTTCGAACACTTTAACATATGCTTATTCTTTTCTACAGTATCACACTTGCTTAATTACTTTATTTTTTTATTTTGAGAATGTACAAATTGAGTTTGTAATAAATTAAAAAAAAGACCCAAAACAACTAATATCATCAGTCCAACAGTGGTATCTGCTGTACAAGTGTCAACATTACCAAGAGCACCCACAAGAGGGCACTGTTGTCTAATAAACCCACTGGATAAAAGGAAAGGCGTCAAGTTCGATTCTAAATAATAATGGTTCATTACTGTATAGACAGTAATTCAAACACATGTTAACCAGAACTCCAAACCACCATTAGGCTCTATTTGTCTTATGTTTAAAGGTCCCACTGTTTTCTGATCACAAACAGATCTGCAGTTTTGTTTTGATTCTCACATGTTTCACAAATAAATCCTGCATATTTAGGTTGAGTTCTTCTCTCAAATGCAAATGGGGACCAAACCAGACCAGGTGACAAGTCAGATCTGTGGCGAGATGACCCCGCTCACAGTCAGAATGCCTGTATTTCCTATAGATATTTTATGTTTTAATAGCTTTTTGTTTTTGACCTGTTTTATTGTTTGGAAATATTGTTGTATTTCGTTATTATAATGGGGACCATCTGGTTTATTTTGAGTCCAGTTGTTTTGTTTATATATTTGGCCAGCATGATCACAGTCTGAATGAGAAAACAGATCTTTGGGAATGGAGGGGTTGTTGAAGAAGAACAGGACGTCACTTTCCTGGAGGCTGGTCACAGGTCTGGTTCTGGTCTGGATGAGCTGCTGTTTGTGGGTCCAGATGTTGAAATGTGAAATTAAAACAATACATTTTGTTGAAATGTTTTTAACTCGTATTTTCATTGATTTGACAGTCTATTGTTCAGACATTCAGACATTGATTAAACTAGGCTACTTTTGCATCACAATCATAACACAATTGGACATTATAATGTCCCGGACCTCTGCTTGAGGAGAGTTTCTCTAACTGGACCTCCTTGAATTTCAGTTGAATATTCTGCTGTATAAAGTCTGTTAGACCAATAGACACATGCTCTATAAAAATTCTCATCATGTTTATAGGAAATAATTTGAGAAAATATATAACTCACAATCATGGAGAAATTCAAATTGTTGCATTATCACATAAATAATATTCTAAAACAGTAGAATCTTTGTTCTCACGAGTCCTGACTGTTCGTAGGGTTTGTTCTTCCAGAAGAACATTTTTGAACACATTCGTAAGAAGGCCTTATGTACAAATTTGTAAGAACGTTTTATGAATGAGGCCCAATGTCTTTTAACGACGGTAGGGGGCGGCATTTCGCATCGTAGCATCTAGACTGACGGAATTCATGAGAAAAAGAAGAAGAAGAAGAAGTAAACTTCCTATTTGGAAACATGTCTGGAACACGGCGGCTAGTTCGTTAGCTGTTTCTATACACAGTGTATGTGTAGAGCAGAGTCGTGGTTCACTGGCGAAAACAAGTGCAAATGTTTAACGGGCAAAGGTGGAGAAGTTGTGTGGAGGAGCGGCTGAGTGCGGCTGCTGAGGAGAGCACGAGGACGGACTATGACGAGGATCTGCGCCGCTCCAAACACCAGAACCAGAGGCTCCAGCGGCTCCTGGACCCGAGAGTCGTGCTCGTCAGAGCCGGTAAGGCTTATGGGTCCCATTCCTGTCCTATAGGTGTTAAGAGTGTGGAAAAAAAAAAAACAAAACATTATGATGTTGAAAACCGCGCGTTAATAGAAACAATGCGCCATAACTATAACGACAGAACAACCTGTATGATTATAGCACAGGAGAAATACAAGTCTGTCAACTGGACACTTTTTTTTTTTTTTTTTTTTTTTGATCGAAAAGGTTTTGCAGCTAAGCCAAGCTGCTTCTTTAGTTCTGGTCAAACGCTGGTGGACACTACCTTATATCTGCCTGATATCATGTATCAGGAAGGAACTAACTACATTGAAACTACTCTGAAAGTAAGACACCTAGCATTACTTGTTTATAGTTTCTGTTTGTTAGTGCAGTTCCACAGACCAGGCTAAATGGGGACTGTGTCTGAGTCTTATTT
Source organism: Boleophthalmus pectinirostris (assembly GCF_026225935.1). NCBI lineage: Eukaryota > Metazoa > Chordata > Actinopteri > Gobiiformes > Gobiidae > Boleophthalmus > Boleophthalmus pectinirostris. Next base: position 35,605,773 of record NW_026571018.1, on the reverse strand, counting down.
ACAGAATCATTCAGGCCCCTGATGGGGACTTTCACACCATCTTTAAACAGAAATGGTTGGCTCAAACGTCATCTCTCTCCTGTTTACAACTTCATCTTCGGACCTACATGAAAAATAAAAAAGCCTCATCAGGGGCCTGAATGATTCTGCTAAAATGACTCAGTCACAGTCCCCCCCTCCCCGGTTCAATAGGCCGAGCTAACAAACAGAAACTGTAAACAAGTGTGTGTGTTAGTTTCAAACAAACTTTTGTCCTGTTGACAGAATTGAATTTCTGCTTTGCTATGAATCCCACCTGGACGACTGAGGGATTTTATGAAAACTTGAATGACTCCAAATCCCTTTGGATATTGACTAAAGTATTCTTCCCTTTACTGTGTATGAAGGTACAATTATTGTAAAACGTTTGTAACGTGTAAATGTAAATATACCGTTTCAGTAAAAAGTGTAGCTTTTGAAAGGAACCTTCTAGTGTTTTTGTAAATAACAGTTGAGTTTTGTGGTGTCTGTGTTCTGATTGGTTAATTATTGCCACAGCAACCCTGGCACAAATATGTGTGTATTCTCTTTTCTCCTGCAGCTGTCCAGCTCCCCTCTCTGAGCCCTGGTCTGACTCCACACATTAAAGAAGAACACAACATCAAACAGGAGGAAGATCAGCTGCAAGTGTGAGTCTCAGACACTTTCAAACTGCAGTTCTTTATTTTGTTATTCATTCATTCTTATTCATTCATATTATTCATTCATTTATTCATATGACAAGTATTCAGATTGGGTTTGAAATATACAAATATATCTTCTATTTTTCAGGTCTGTCTCAGAGTTTAGTGCTGTGAGCGTGAAGACAGAAGAGTCCTCACTGCTTCTACAAAGACAAACTGAGCAGAGAGAGGATGTTAAAGCAGAGACACACGTCCACAGAGAGGACACACTGGGAGAGGACTTCAAAGCAAAGGTGCATGTCCACAGAGAGGACACACATGGAGATGACAACAGCTCAGAGACTGAGGGAGACACAGAGCACTCGTCTGACACTGACAGTGATGAAGACTGGAGAGCTCCACTCAGCTGTCCACCTGCACACACAGACACAGGGGCAAGAGACCCTGGAGATATGTCAGGAGCTGGCGAAGGAGCTGAAAGCAGGAAATACAAGTGCTCTGTTTGTAAGGAGAGATTTGGCTCTAAATATAAACTAGGAATACACAGGAGAGTTCACACAGGAGAGGAACCATTCAGCTGTTCAGTCTGTAAAAAAGTCTTCACTGTAAGCGCTTATCTCAAAACACACATGAGGACACACACAGGGGAGAAACCATTCCGTTGTTCAGGTTGTCAGAAAGTGTTTGCTGACAGTTCTACTCTCAAAAAACATATGAGGACACATACAGGGGAGAAACCGTTCAGCTGTTCAGTGTGTAAGAAAATGTTTGCTGATAGTTCTACTCTCAAAACACATATGAGGACACACACAGGGGAGAAACCATTCAGCTGCTCAGTGTGTAAGAAAATGTTTGCTGTAAGAGCTAGTCTCAAAACACATACTAGGATACACACAGGGGAGAAACCATTCAGCTGTTCAGTGTGTAAGAAAGTGTTTGCTGTAAGAGCTAGTCTCCAAACACACACGAGGACACACACAGGAGAGAAACCATTCAGCTGTTCAGTCTGTAAGAAAACATTTGCCCAAAGGGGTCATCTCAAGAGACATGAGGACACACACAGGGGAGTAACCATTCAGCTGTTCAGTCTGTAAGAACACATTTTCTGTCAGGAGTTCTCTGCATATAGAAGAAAGAAGAAGAAAACAGCTAATCTGTATTTTTCTTTTTTCTTTTGCACTTTTCTTTGCACTAGAGAGGAACTTTTTCGTATCTTTCTGTACTGCGGTCAGATTTGAGCTGTGGAGGGTGGAATAAATCACTTCTATGGCTCAGTATAGATACAAACCAACTACTAAAGTGATGAATTTGTGTAATGTAACTTGTACATTTAAAATAGTCTTTGGGGATAACACTGCTGTAGTGTTTTTGGGTCAGTGGCATGAATCAGTTTCAGTATTATCCTTTATCATTTATATTTTCTTCAACAATATATCAGGACAGGCCTTCTCATCTGTTCAGCCTGTTCGAACACTTTAACGTATGCTTATTCTTTGCTATAATATCACGCTGGCTTAATGACCTTATTTTTTACTTCAGTCCCAAGATACTACTTCATTCTGTTTTTTATTTATACATTATCCTTTGTGAAGGGTTAATTTATTTATGTACAAATTGAGTGTGTATTCTAAAGGAAGAAAACAGTGGTATCTGCTGTACAAGTGTCACCATTACTAAGCGCACCCACAAGAGGGCACTGTTGTCTAATAAAACCACTGGATAAAAGGAAACGCGTCCAGTTCCATTCTAAATAATAATGGGTAGGTAAGAACAGGATGAGTTCTTCTCTCAAATGCAAATGGAGACCAAGCCAGACCAGGTCAAAGGTCAGATCTGCGGAGAGGCGACCCCGCTCACAGTCAGAATGCCTGTTTTTCTACATGTTTTTAATATATAAAACCACCTGTAATTGAATGAATGTAAGGCAGAGCTGTTTAATGTCATACTGTGGAACATTCCCACAGAGCAATGATGTATATCCATAGAAACAAACAGATGACGGAGCCCCAACCAAACAGTTACGTAGTGCACCTTTAAAATGTATTGTGCTGTTCTCTTCACAGCCGTAGTGTCCTGCTGACTGGGACTTGGATTTGAAAAGCTCTTTGTTTGTTTGTTTGTTTGTTTGTTTTTGGAAGGCATGCCACTTAGCTATGTCGATAAGTGGACAGGAAGTCTGTGGCTTTCTGCAGGGGCAATGCCAGGTGTTTCTGGCAGAATTGAATGTCATCATCAGTCTCCCAAGTCGACAGAAGCTGTGAATGGTGGGCTCATGTATTGACATGCAAATTTGAGATGATGACCCACCAGAATTTACAGGCACACAAAGTGGAACATGAGCCTCACAGGCAGCTCTCTTCCTCCTCCTAAAAAAAGACTTATTCCTTAGACACACTGCTGCCTTTGCCTCCCCAGAGAACATTATCCCACACATTTCACCCAGGACATCCTTTTGCAGAAATGTCTCTGCCTGTTGCTCCACAGTAATCAACTGATCGTAACTGGACACATAAGCTGTGGCTCTACTCACTCCGCTGAGCCAGCAACTGAAACTGTTGGCTCATCCAGCTCACACATCTCTTTCTGGGTCTTGCCCCAGATTTTCCTCTGCACATGCACAGGAACAGAAAACCCATGACCAGTTTTTCTCACTGAGAATATACCGTTGGTTTGATTAACAAGAACACTTGGCTGATGGAAGCCCATCGTGATGTCCGCCGATACATTTGAATGCTTCGTCGGCATGTGTGTGGGGAAATTCTGTCAGAGATGATGGTGGGCAGTCTGCAGCCGGTGGTGGTGTGAGGCCATGAGCTGCTGGTTGAAAGCGACATAAGGCTAAATGTCTTTCCATGTCTAATTTATGAATAACTTTTAGAACAGTGTGGACAGTGACAATGCCCGGAGGACCGACATGGTGTTGTGCATCTCCGAAGGTGTGAAACATCCTCCATGTTGCAGTCCAGTGCTGAGAATGAAACCGTTTAAAAGTCAAAAACAAAAGCCAAAAAAAAAGAAAAAGAAAACATTACATTTTTGTCTTAAACTAAATACAGGCCTGTACCACATGGGGGGTGTAATGTGTGTGAAGTGTTTATAACATGCCAGGTCCAAGGTGTGGTCAGTCCAATGTAAATATGTAAATAAAGCCTGAACATGTGTGTCCTTGACGAGACCAATGATATTTACTTCCTCATTTATAAAAGTGGAGGTGACATTTATAAAATATCATTGATCATTCTCACATTGCTTTACACAACCTGTAGTAAAGAACCTGTTTATAAAGTCTCAACCTTGAATTTCAAGTCCTGACAACTCGGAGCTCAGTGCTGTTTGACTACACTTGACGTTGTCTGACAGATTAGCAATCAGGATGACCAAATATTACTTTGCAAACTGACAACTTCTGACGGATCTACAGCTAGTGCCTCCCACCCGTCTGGCATCTGTAAAGTGCACAGCGTGGAGCATTTGGACCAATCAGAGTGAGAGCTGCTAGAGTGGAGCGAGCGCAGGCTCAGAGCGGGGCGAGTCTAACTCTGAAAAAGATCACTTTTGAGAAAATAGAAAAGAATCCTACAAAATCCAACCACAGATTTGATGCCCAGGTCTTTCTGTGTGGAGTTTGTATGTTCTCCCCGTGTCTGGGTGGATTTCCTCCAGACACTCCTGTTTCCCCCATCAAACTTAAAAACATGCACTAGGTAGAAATCTAGTGCAGACGTCTTCAAGAGGGGGTCGCGGGGGTCAGAGTCTGTTACAGCTTCACTTTTATGCACAGCAGAACTTAAGCTCCACACGTATTACCGCGCGTCGAGAAGAGGTCAGGTGATTTAATTCCCCAGCCTGCATTAACTAGGGGGGAATTCCATGAAACGAGCTAAAGCGAAAGCCTGGTTTATTTGGGCAATCCAGGTTTATGAAAGCCTCAGTTCTGCTCCACCAAAGTGACTCTCAGAGGTGGCGCTGAGTTTCCGCAGTAACAAGCACCCGGGCACAAACCTGGTCAGGACCAGACTGACTGTCCAGATTATGCTTGACACACGTGTGCGTGGACACGGGACACACGAGCACAAAGTGCAGTTTAAACTTCAGGCTTGAATTAGCTTTGGTCAGACTCAGGTTTATTTCTGTCATGAAACAAGTTGAGGCTTAAACTGGAGATGGAGTTAGATTCATCTCAGGATTTCAGGATAAACCTGGACTTGTTAAGTGACTTTGATGGAACCCCCCCGAGTATTGAATGTACAATAACAGAGCAGCTGTTTATACATGACACTAAGCCCAGTTTGATATAAAACACAACTGTACATATATAGTAGGGGTCCCTGCTCCAGCTCTCCATCAGTTTGGGTCCCTGGTCTGAAAAAACACTGAAGACCCCTGCTCTAGTGCTACAGCCTGGAACAGTGCATCTCTCCTGTTGATGTATATTGTCCACTGTCCCTGTCTCCTAAATAAAACTGTAGTAAAAGTGTGTATGGTCTTGGCTGGTCAGGCAACCAACTCCAGCTTGGAGGAGAATACAGGTGGAAATACTTCATGTCATTTTAGGTTGGAGGAAGAATACAAAAGAAATTCACAGGCAAAACAAACAATTATTTTATTTTAGATCAACTCCAAATAGTGTAAAAAAAACAATCCACTGGAAAGTTTTCATTTTGACATTTAACTCATTCCCATATCTGGTTGGCAAACGAAACAGCATTCGTAAAACCAGTTCAAAAATGTCTGTTTACAGGATGGTAAGCAGAGGTGGGTAGTACTTATTTACATTTACTTGAGTAACTAAAGAAATTGTACTTTTCAGAGTGCTTTTCTAGCAGTATACTTTTAGGTTTACTTGAGTAATATTATTGAGAAGTAACATTACTCCTCCTTCTTTGAACAGAAACGGAGAATTCAGACACCATCAAAACAAAGAAAACAAAAACACTAGTGAGATCCAGGTCAGGCCCAGAGGTGTGACAGCTCCTCTTACGGCGCTGAATGATTCTGCTAATACGACCCCACACTCACAAACAGAAACTGTAAACAAGTAGATGTGTTAGTTTCAGAGTAGTTGCAGTGTAGTTAGTTCCTCCCTGCAGGCAGATATAGGGCAGTGTCCACCAGCGTCTGACCAGAACTGAAGAAGCAGCTTGGATGAGCTGAGAAACATATTTGACTAAATAAACTTTTGTCCAGGTGACAAATTGACTTTCTGCTTTTGGCATTTTTCCTCCTTGAGAATGATGTTTGGTTACTCTACCCGCCTCTGTCTACAGGTCTAGGCCTTAAGCCCAGACATCACATAAAAACACACCCCAAACTTATTTTATATTTCAATAAAACTCTCATTGCTTGAACCAGCAGCATATCTTTGAATTACACATTTTACATGACATTTCATATCCACACAAAGCAAAAACAAACTCACATATGAAGCAGCATTTGTTTGACTTCTTGTAGACACTGTTTACTTGTTAAACCCAGCAGGCTCACTCACTATAATCTACCTCACTGTCACCTTCTCTTCATATCAGACCTGTCCTAAACCTTTTTCCATTCTGGGCCAATATCCAATGTGCATTCTCCTTTCACTTACAGTTTCATTGTCCTCACATCCTCTGCACTTTCACTTCTCTGTCAATCAAGAGTTTTTTTTTTTTGGCTACGTTCAGACTGCAGGGCTTAACGCTTTTTTGTGAAATCCGATGTTTTTGCGAGGTCGTTCACATTTCCAATTAAATGCGACTTGTATATGATCTCCAGTGTGAACTATAAACGTCCCAAAAGTGTCCTGGATGTGCACTGGAGACACGACGACGTCAACCGCAGCGAGCGTGCTCTGTGTTTACAGAAGTTGTCCAAACATGGATACGAGCATTGAGCACCTGGAGATTTTAAAGTTCCTCTCGTACCGGAGCCAGAACATGAACAACTTACTTTGCTTTTTGGCCGTGGTGTTTTGTGGGACAGTGGCAGCGACGTCCGTTGAAAGGAACGTGTGGATTCGCCTACTTCAGCGCAGAATAGTGACGTTTGTGGCTTGTTGATAACGTGTAGGTGGATGAATGCACTTTGGCCGTTCAGACTGAAGTCGCATGTCAAAAGATCGGATATGTATAAGTTTTAGGAGCACCCAGTGGCCTGGGTCACATTTGAAAAAATCTGATCTGTGTCATTCAGACTGTCATTAAAAGATCAAATACAGGTCACCTGAAGTCTGAACATAGCCTTTGTTTAACAGGCAAACAGTGTCTAAAAGAATTCAAACTGATTGCATTAAGACTGGACATTTGGGACACAACATGAATGCAAGTAAAAGAGATTTGGGTAATTGTTGTATTTTTGCATTATGATTTAAACTGAGAGTCGTTGTGGTTCAGGTTGTTTTTGAGTTATGCTCTACTGCATGAGCCTGATGCCAAATGCTGTGCTAATTAAATAAATTCATTCTTAATTACAGAAGTCATCTTTTGGTTTGGTGAAATTTTTCTGGCAACAACTGAAGTCGATTTGTGGAAACATTGTGAAACACCAAAGTTCTACATTGTTGTGATGTTTACATTAAAATAAATAAATGAATACAATTTCAATTCCACGCTTCTTTTTGATGTGAAAACTGTCTTGAATTATGTGTGTGTCCATGACCAGCTCTAGTTATACATGCTATACACTGCTTTAATCTGGATTAAAAAAAAAAAAAATCTTTAATAATCAAAATTGTTTAACATAGTGAACATAGTTCACAATACCACACATTAAAAACACATCTCCTGCCCTTCTTCAGATTCAGTGTTTGCTCCCTCTGCTGGTGCCAGAGGGAAGCGACGCATTCAAACTCTTGTATATTAATTCAGAGGATCATAGAGTCGTTCGGAGCAAACCAAAGAATCGCTGGGAGATGTGCTGCAGGATGGAGGACAGACTCCTGGAAATGGAAATAAAATAAAATTAAAATAATGCACTTACAATGTTTCTGCTCAGCTTATGATCCAAAAGAACTCAAATATAGTCCAATTTTAGAATCTGTCCAAATTTATCAAAATAATCATATGAAAAAAGTTGTTTTTTAAAGCCAAATAAAAGCATGTTTTGTTATTTTGGATGTTTTTATTGCACAGAAAAAAATCACAGAGTTAATGTTATTCTTTTGGCTATAATATTCCACAAAGTCTTTATGGAGAATTAATTCCGCATTAACTTTCTATTTCCATGGTTTCTTGCAGGTGACGTGCCACCTCTTGAAAGTTACTGTCATTTTAATAAATATGCAAAATTACAATATTAAGTCATGAATTTTCGTTTAAAATTGTTGAAAGGCTGAAAATTTGTTGATAAAATAGTTAACAGTTAAACAGAAAACTTGCAATGTGATCTCTTGTGGTTACTTTATCAAACATTTACACAAACATTTCTGATGGCGTGTAAAACGTATGAAGTGATTTAGATTTTTAGAGGAATTCCAGTTCTAAACCCCACATTTGTGAAAGTGCTTGTTCACCTTTGGAACCATTTGAGTCAAACATTTTTCTGACAAGTATTGCAATTTGATTTGAAATTCACCTTTCAATAACAGGATTCAGCTCTAAGTTCACATTTTAAACATTTTCAAAATCCTCTTGATCACCTACAAAGCTCTCCATAACCAGGCCCTTCCATACCTCACAGACCTCGTCCAGCCCCACCGTCCCTCCCGCCGCCGATCAGCCGACTCTAACCTTCTCACCCCCGCGGTCAAATAAAACACCGGACCTTGGGTGACTGAGCCTTTGCCACAGCCGCCCCTGTCCTCTGGAACTGTCTCGCGCTTCACATCAGAAACTCAGACTCACTAAGTATCTTCAAATAACACACCTTTTCCTCACAGCCTAAAAACCCCACACACGACTGCTCCTCATGACTGTTTTTTGTTTTTGTTTATAGGCGAGTTTCAGCTGACGTCATTGTTATTAAAAGCCCGTGTTGCATGCTGGGAAATACTTTGATCGAAGGCAAGAAACAGGATAGTGGTCAAACACAGTGCGTAACCTCGCGTATTTATCCCCGATAATGGTAAATTCCTGCTGCATTATCGGATGCACAAATAGAAGCACGGAAGAAGGAAAATGTCTTTTTCGTATTCCGAGTGAAAAGAACCGCTAACGGTGAATTAAACGACTTTCAAACATTCGCAGAGCAAACGTAGAAAATCCGAGCAAACCATGGACTCCAACAAGTTCAACAACACATCGAGACTCTTGGAGGTTTTCATCTTTTCTGCTGTGAATGGCCCAGGAGTTTCCACCAAGTCATTGTGGATATCGCCGAAGTGAATATTTGTCCAGGTAGTTGGCGATTCTGACCAGAAATTTGGTTTGGTCCACCTTTTGTCGGGGTTGAAAAGGGTGATTTGGCGTCTGTCGATGCTTATGACCAATTTCTGTTCAAATGGTCTTGGGTCCTCTGCCGTTAGAGTGGATAAATAACCGGGATCAATACCCTTTACGTGCTTTCTCGCTCCCTCCGTCATGTTGAATTAGTGTTTATTGCCGCCGACCAAAATAATTCCCAGCATGCAACGCGCGCTTTTGTCAACAATGAAACTCGCCTATTGGGCAGCATTTTTGTGTTATCGTGAAAAAGGACTCTATAAAACTGATGTATTATTATAAAAACGTCCAGAAGACTCGACAGAAGACTGAAATCTGAACTGACAAACTAATACAAGAATCATATTTCAGAACATGTTTGAACACTTCTAAACTACAGTGTTAGCAGCTTTTATACACAATAAAATGGGAGATTTAGTTGTTCTGGAGGAAATGATGGTACTTCAAAAATAACGTTCTTTGTGACGTGCTCATTGCGTCCATCGTGTTTTTGATTGGATTATGATTCATTGGAGGAGCTGATCCTCATTCCAGCCACGTCACACTCGGCTGCAAACTGCCCCAGTGCTGCAGGTCCTGGTCTAATGAAAGCCAACAGGACAACATCAGCGCCTAGAAATTCTGTCCATAAATACGAATGAACAAAACTGGTGACAAAGGGCAGCCCTGGCGGAGTCCAACATGCACCGGGAACAGGTCTGACTTACTGTCGGCAACGAGAACACAGTAGATCCAGATCCACAAAGCAAATGTGGACTGATTTGGAAAACTCTCATGAATCTTCGAGCACCCGATGGGGAGTATAGAGCTGGTCCAGTGCTCCACAGCTGGGACAGAAAAACCACACTGCTCCTCCTGGATCCAAAATTCGAGCCTTATAGGTTACATGAGGTAAATCTATATCATATTCCATCATCCACATTTGGAATGAGTCAAAACATTCTAAGGCCCCATCCACACTAGTATGTATTTGAGTCGTTTTCGTTGTGGATACAGTGTTCGTCCACACTAACCCGGCTCCAGATACAGAACGATCTGGTGCCTCCAGCTCCCACGAATTCATCTGAGTACAGATCTGATCCAGCACTGTGTAGATGCCAGAAAACACTGATACACTGATGTAGGTCTATGTGCCAAAAAAGGCTAGAATATATGTCCATTCATATAAACGTGTGTCTGTGTGTATGACCTGCAGACGTATAATCTCTGAAAAGTTTAACATGAACCATCTCCAATGCAACAGAAACACAGAACAGACTCACCATCAGCAGAACACCCCTCTGTCACAGAAAGAACACTCATATTCCACTGAGTCGTGTCCTTTAGTCCGACAGAAGCTGAACTGCATCAGCGCACAAAGAGCGAGCTGTTTTTTTTGAGCGCTCAGTTTATGCAAATGAGCCATGTGGTTTTAAGTTTAATTTCTGTAAAATGTAAACAAATATGCGCAAAGCTGTGTGGATAGGGAAGGATTGTGGACACAGAAACGACGTGTCTGGACTCATTTCCAATACAGTGATTCAGTGATAGGCAGATTCGTTTCAGTGTAAACGTAGTCTAATATAGCTACAATTAAAAAAAAAAAAAAAAACATATGTTGAACAGTTTCTATTTCACTGTTACAAAATGTGCAGTTGTTGATCTCCATTTTAAAGCCCTAGACCTGAGACTCACCTCCCTCCCACAGAGATCCAGCTGTTGCGATGTGGACGTAAACAGAAGAGAGACGCCACTCCATAAACACAACACAGCACCATGGAAACCAGTTGTGCTCGCAGGGACATCTTTAGCCTATAAAGGTCAAAGGTCAAATTCAAACCAACTTTGGTAACACTTTATAATAACTACACATTATTTAGCCTTAATAAAGCATGAACAAAGACTTAATTAATAATGATTCACGCTTAGTAACTACTTATTTACTACCTGAATTAGCACTTAACTTGCACTTAATTTGCCTGTGCTGTAAATAGTTACTCATAAGTATTTCTTACTTAATTACTCATGAACTAACCATTTGCATGTTTACAAATGCATATTTAAGTTCACATTTGAGCATTTATTAATCATTAATAAGCTATGAGAGAATGATTTACTAATAATACAATGCAATGATAATTCAGGCAGCTGTTATCTGTTAGTTAAGTCTTTCTGAGAGCTTTTTCTAAAGTGAAGACTAATTATGCTTTATTAAACATTTGTTAAGGTTGGTCAAATTCCAGAGAAACAATAATGCATTACTAGTAAATCATTCTCTCATGGCTTAATAATCATTAATAAATGCTCAAATTTGTACTTAAATATACATTTACAAATTTACACACAAATGGTTAGTTCATGAGTAATTAAGTAAGAAATGCTTATGAGTAACTATTTACAGCACAGGTGAATTAAGTGCAAGTTAAGTGCTAATTCAGGAAGTAATTAAGTAGTTACTAAGCATGAATCATTATTAATTAAGTCCTTATTCATGCTAAATAAGGTGTAGTTATTATAAAGTGTTACCCCAACTTTATTAAATTATGTAACATCATCAGATAGACAGACCTGGAGTCGTGTTTTGTTTCATTCACGCTTGTTTAACACACAGATTCTGCATTTTTAAGCCGAGTTCTTCTCTCAAACAGAAAACCACCTCGTGATGTCATGTGGTAATACAGGAAGTGTATTATAATTTATGACATCAGACGGTGAAACAGAGCATTGTAAGCTTTAGAGGTGCATTATGTAACTTTTCTTGTGGTGGGTTTGTCTCCGTAAAGATGTTATTCCTTTGTCTAGAATATTTCACAGTATGATATTAAACCTTTCTATCTTCATGGAGACCAACCCAGACCAAGTCACAGGTCAGATCTGTGAAGAGGCGACGCTGCTCACAGTCAGATTGTCTGTTTTTCTAGGTATTTTTGAGCCATAATACCACCAGTAATTGAGTAAATGTAAAGTAGAGGTGTTTAATGTCACACTGAGGAACATTCCAGGCAGAGCAAGTTACACAGTGTACCTTTAAAGATGGGCTCGGTCAAGCAGAATTAAACAGCAAGGTCAAAAATTCAAGTTAATACATCTGATATAAAAATGTATTGAACAGATACATATGTACTCTAGTTTATGAAACTGTTGACCTTTTTTCTGTACCATTTTTGGTTCTAAAGTTACATACGTTTTAAACAGACCATGTATGAAACATGGAACAAAAATTATTTCCCAAATTTCAAAGACCTGCAAATCCTGTAAATAAATTGATGTATTTCATCATATCTTTGAACTGTTGATGAAGGTGCATGATTTTTTTTTTTTTTTTTATTATTTAAAATGATAAAAATTTGCTTGGAAGGACTGGCATATTTTATAGAAATAGTTTCCTTTCATTTTGAAGTAATATTAAAGTATTCGGAAGAAAAAAGCAACAAATTATGTAAAATCATGCACCTTCTACTTGTTTGCACAATTTTCCCTCCGTTACTTTTCCCTCCGTTACCATGACCTTTGTTAATAAAAAATCTCATTACTCAAAAAGTAAGAGGTTTTTCAACCTAATCTTGTACCATATGGTAGAAAACTATATGAAGCAAATATTCAAACCAGTTTGTTAAGGATATGTAAGTGAGAACCAAGAGTTATCACTGTTTGTATTTATTGCGGATTGTTTGAGGATTGCTTCATAGGGCCAGTTGAAGTGGTGGAGGGCAGTTTGATGCCTCAGATTTGATGGCCCCTGCATTAAAAGATACAATATATTGATATTTCGATGTTTTTGCACACCCCTGAATAACACAAAGTTTAAAAAAAAAATTTAAATGGTAAGAAACTTCTAGATAAGTAGCAATAGAAATAGCAAAAGATTGGTATGAATAAGACATTTATATAAGACAATTATATAAATGTACGTAGAGTAAGTAGAAACATCTGATCTGTATCTTAGCTTGGTGCCATTGCTTGACTGTCTCAAAGGAGATTATGGTGGTATTCAGTTTCTAAAATGTGATTTTATTGTTGATGACATTGTCCTTGTCATTATCTAAAAGGTAAGTTCACAAATGTTGAAGCTGATCATTTCAATCAGTGACTTGAGCCAAGAACTCACTGTTACTGTAACAAAATCCAAATCTGACGGTACGATATTATGATGATATACATCTCACGGTACGATAATTATTGTGATATTTTGGAGAGGTTAACAGAATTGTACATAAGCTCATTTTTCTTTTTTAAATACCTTGACCAGTCTTCATTGTGAATCATTACTGTCACATTCCAAAAAATAAGATTTAAAAGTGTTTAATATTAGTTATTTTATTATGTAGTAAATGAAGTAAAGGATCGTGGCCTGTGCAGTTCCTCTTTTTTAAGAACTATTAAGTGAAATACCTTGCAATTCATTATATTGTGACAGTCTACGATATTATTGTGAGAGTTTTGACGATACGATATCACGATATTTTGGTTGTTATTACATCCTGCGTTATTATTACTGTACATCCCATTACCACCTCTGAAAATGACTGGCAGCTACAGTAGCCAAACATGTGAGGCCAAACACATCTCCCTGAACATTCTCTCACGAGTAGACATTATTTTAGAAACACTACTGTGACTTACTCACCGATATCTGTGTTTGTATCCTCTCGCGAATTCTTTAAACGTCCAGGAAACTTCAAATGATTAAAATGACAAACAATCTATTTCCTGTGGGAGCTGTGAAGTGTGTAAACTGAAGTCCCTGTTTTGTTTACGTGCACAGACCCAGAGCCACAATAACTGCTGACGCTCCCATCCCATGAAAAGCCTGAAGCATCCAGCAGCGTGCAGAGGACGCTGCATTGTGTGGCTGATTGATACTGTGCAGCTGATGTCATCAACATTCCCTGGGGGTGTGATGCTAACTGTAGGCTCTGCTCTGTCTGAAGCTCTGTGACTCAAGTAAAGCTTTAATCTGAGTTTTGTTTTAACACAGTCTGACCAGAAAGAACTGCTGTTAAACAAGTTTCTCTGAAATAACATTACAGTCACAATCTAGCAGGCGTTAGTCAACAGTTTTTACACTCTCACCTTTGGTTCAAAGTCAAACACCTAAACAGGAACCAGCAAACAGTATTGGTCACAGGCTCCTGAAAATGTGCTGTTTAAATCCATTTAGATATTTTTCTTGAGTTTTCAGACAATCTTAAAATCTTTGTTTGTGTCACCATGGTAACTGCTAAACATTCCACTATAGAGATACATGTAGAACACGCGTGTCAAACATACGGCCCGGGGGCTGGATTGGGCCCTGCAAGACCTTTAATCTGGCCCTCGGCTGATTTTCTACTAAAATATTTTAATTATATTTTCTATTAAAATATTGTTAATTTTCTGTGGTGTTTATCACAGCAGCGTCTCCAGCGTCTCTGTACGTGGCCCCTCCCACCAGAGCAGCACAAATGAATACTTGTCTCTTTCCAAACGCTTTTAAAGGACGATCGTTTTGACTGTTGACCGTGACACCCTCATCAACAAAAAAGTGGAGCTGAGTGCAGAATTTTCCAAGGAAAACTGACTTATTCCTATTTACATACAAGTTCATGTTAAAACATTGTGTTGAAATTGTATTTTTCTTAAAGTTTCAGGTTGTTCATAATATTAATAATGTTTTGTAAAAGAAAGAGTTTATCAATTAAAAAAAGATTTCTGTAATAGATTTGCATTTCTCTGCACAAATATTTGAACTTATTGTTATTTTTGGGGTTTATATGCCATGAGTTTTCTGATCCGGCCCCTTTGGGATCAAAGTTTGGATACGGCCCCGGACCAAAATGAGTTTGACACCTCTGATGTAGAACATTGTTTCTCAAAGACTGGGTTGCGACTTTCAGGTGGATTGCAAGAGATTTTTTTTAGGTCGCCTTGTCACAACCTGGATGTAGGTCTGTGATATACAGTTGTACACATGGATCTGTGACATTCTGGATCAGCATTTAGTCAGAATCTCCTGTCCTCAGCAGGGCCAGTGTTTCTGTTTATTCCTTTCACTACTACATACAGTATATGTGTGAACTTGTGATTTTCTGTGTTCACTAAAATGAAGCCAAAGCACAGAAACAGATTGAATGTTGCTCCTGATCTGCTGCTGCGCTCTCCTCCTGCACCCGGACTGGAACATCCCCGAGAGCTGACGCCGAGTCAGTGACAGTCAAGTTGCATGTCTGTTTTTTCCGCCACCATCAGAGGGCCTTGAAAGACATTAATGA
The DNA here is from genome assembly GCF_026225935.1 of Boleophthalmus pectinirostris. NCBI lineage: Eukaryota > Metazoa > Chordata > Actinopteri > Gobiiformes > Gobiidae > Boleophthalmus > Boleophthalmus pectinirostris. The sequence continues at coordinate 35,590,524 of NW_026571018.1, read as the reverse complement.
AGGTAAAAATGTTACTTAGTTTTGCTTTAATGTAGACAGGAAACAGCTGACATGATCACGCTCACAACTTTATAGCCTGTGGTCCGCAGACATAGCTCGCTGCAGTCTTTTGTCGCACATTTTAAAATGGTTTTAGACAGAAAAATCCTGTAGTGTGTGACAGCCTTAACCTTGTTTCCAAATGATGATGCCAACGGCTGTCAGCAAACAACAAGCAACAACTTGGAAAGCAAGAAAAATATGTATACAGTAATAACTGAACTGGTAAGTACTGTCAGTAGTTATGAGTTCAGTGCAGCAGTTGTTTTGAGTAAACTCTATTTAACTTCCTACACCTAAGAGAAAAATAATAACTTTTTCTTTCAAAATCATCAACATTTATCCTACACACTACACACTACCCTGCTTCTGTGGCTTACAGAATCTACGTTATTATCTTATTGTCTCTTTATGTAGTAAAAAAAAATGTCTTTAAATCTTTCTAGCGCTCTGTATTTGTCTACAGAATTTTATTTTTATTTTTATTTTATTGCCTTTATTGATGTCGATCCTTTTAACCTGTCATCCAGACTGTTCCATAGATCTATTCCTCTGATATACATCTACTTTTGGTGTTAGTCCTGGCCTTATTTTTATTTATTTTTTATATACTCCAGTTTGTCTCAGATTAAGATTCACTGTTTTTGAAAGAAATCTTCAAAATTACAACCCCCAAATGTTGAACCTTATCATTATTATCTTAACTTTTGCTAGGTGGTGAAAAGTTGCAGATAGATTCTCACTAATGCAATAAGGGGAAAATGTAAAATGAGCCAAAATGCTGTACACGCGAGTTTGTCCTAACAGCCGTGCGTCTGTCTTCACTCTCTGCAGCTCTGAGTCCATGTTTGGAGTGTCCACTGTGGAAACATCGTTAGCTTGTTATTGTGTCAAATTTCCCGGAAAATGGCTCCATCAGCTCTGTGTTTTCTGTCAGTGTGGTTAGAGTTTAACCCGGTCTGTTTACCTAATGACAACTGTAATAATGCACATGCTTTCGCTCTCATTAAGGAGCACTATGCCACTTTTCTGCTGGAGGGTTCAAACTGCTGATCAGCTGTTTTTTTTTTTTTTGTGTTGTTATTTTTTTTAATTGCAAAAGAAGAACATCATTTAATTTGAGAATTGCTAGATAGATATATTTAGTGGGAGATTGTGGAACGTTCCAATAACAAAATCCATGCAGACAATGACAAATGACAGGTATGGAGTTGTATCCCTCACCAGAAAAGTTGCATCTTTATAAGGCCTGTACCTGATTTTTCCCCTTGTATTTGAGCAGAATGTGTCTTGCCTCAGTCTGCTGTGCACGGTCTACCTCTAATGATAAGGTGTTTTATTGTAAGAGAATCAGGAAGTGGACAATAGCATGCCAGTTGTTTTTAAGGCCCTGTCACACCTTGACGATTTAGAAAACGTATGCCGACGTGCCAGAATTTTCTTAAAACGCCGGCATACGCTGAACCGTCGATGTTTTTTTCAATTTTGGGCGTATTCATAGCGTATTCATAACAAGTTGGATGTATACATAACGTATTAGTAACTTATATAGAACGTTTTGATAACTTATAGATAACTTATACCAACTGCTGAGCATGTTGCCAGCGTCCCCAACTTATGCACAACGACCTATGCACAGCGCACGGCAGCGTATCGCCGACAAACATGTGTCGCCTATTAAAAGGCTGCAGCTCAACAATTTAAATCATATCATATGAATCTCTCTCTGTACATAGTGCTGAATGCAACAGATCGAATGATAGGTCAGAGCAGCAGGATCTGTCTGCAGACCACAGGCTGTAAAGTTGTGAGCTCAATCATGTCAGCTGTTTCCTGTCTGCAGTAAAACCACTCGTCACTGCACTTGTAGATCTCAGAGCTCTGCACTTCTAGTTTAGATATAAGACAAAACTGAGTTATTAATATTTGTGAAATGTGGTGCAGTACTTCAGATACATGGTTTTTAAAGCATAAAAGACTGGAGATAAAGTCCACAGGAAGTAGAGTCACTATCGCTAAACTGCAGCTTCACACGCGTAAACAAACACATGCGACACTCACCTTTTTACTTTCAAATCAAATGGATTAATAGTGTGGTTTTGTGGGCTGGATGTCATTATTTGCGGAGGACAAATTCTATGGATAATACAGGGTGAGCAATAAAGTCTTCTTACTGAGCTGGCGCAATGAATTGATCGGTTAGGCTATTTGGTTTTCTCCGCAGATCACCTACATGATGCTCTTTTTTTTTAAATGCAAATGCAAATGTTTCCTACGGCTCTCAGTGAGGACATTTTTCCACTTTCTGATATCCTCTGTGGCAGAAGTATTCTCTGATCAGGTGTTTTGCATTGACTCATATGATATATGGGAGCACAGAGTGTGACGGTTTCCTCCCCATTTTTATACCGATTCTCCTAAACGCTGCCAATACGCCATTATACGGTAGCTACAAGTTAGAAACACGTTCAGTAAGTTCTGCGGTCGTCTGTATACGTCAATATGCATTGGAGATAAGTTCGATATAAGTTACACAAAGGTTCAAAGCACGTTACTCATAAGTTATGTGTACGCTAGACATTTTCTCAACGTATTTGGACTTATGAGAAACTTACAATTAACGTGTGTCAACGATCGCATAATTTACCTACAACTTATGGTCCGCATATGCAGGACGTATAAACACACGCTGACATATGTCGAGAAATTTTCTGCATGCTCAAAATTTTTCGATGACCTTGCCGCATGTCGCCGTATGCCAGCGTGCTTCAGCGTGCTCAGAACTTATACAATACTTACCTAAAACTTATCCGACGTACGCCTGCATATTTGCCTAATTTTTCATACGTCGGCATATGTTTTCTCAATCGTCAAGGTGTGACAGTGGTTTTAGTAGGGGTGTAATGGTAGATAAAAATCACGGTTCAGTATGTACATCAGTTTTGAGATCACAGTTTGGTTCATTTTTGGTTCAGTATGGGACCAAAATGCAAAACCATTTCTTGTTGTTTATTTGTTTTTATTAAACCAACAATTTGTTTTAACATTATACAAACAGGAAAATAAAACAAGTGCAAAGTTCTGCTTGGTAATACTAATAAATTCAATAAAATATTTTCAAATAAGCAACAAATAAAAAATAAATTAATTAATTAAAAATTCCTTGTAAACAGTAACCAAACTTTTCAAAAAGGAAAGCACAGCAATAGGAGGTCCAACATGAAGTTAAACACCATCTTCATATTTTTGGCCAGAAAAAACAACTTGTCCACATTGTCTGCAGTAAGTGCAGATCTGCTGCAGTTACAATGTCCCCAGTGGTTGAAAATAATAGAGGTTGCAGACACAGATTCCGTGCCAGCGAAAGGTGAAAGTGAGGACCAGGGATGCATAGTTTTGGAAGGATTCATGTGGTTCAGAGGGACGTAGTCAATGTGGAGGGCAACTGTTGTGAAGGCGGCCGCCCTAACTATAAAGTGCTGTGGGAAACACTGCCCCAATCATTGACGAGTTCTCTAGTGAATATTAAAAAGCCGAGCCTCTGTGTAGCTGCACATGTTGTGGTGGAATGTAAACACATACAAATTGCACGAACTCACTCAGCACAGCCCTGCACCGAACCCAACGTCCTGTACCGGAACGGTTCGGCACATACATGTACCGCTACACCCCTAGTTGTTAGCATCACAATCATGGCAAAACTCCACTCTGGTCTCAGAAAGTTGTGAAAAGTGCTTCTAAACTCATCATGGTGAATAATTAGGATGCTCTGAATGTATAAGGTAAGTGAAGAACGCCCTGACCATGACCATCTTGCTGGTCAAAACGCATCGGCGTCCCTTCATGCAATAAAGGACTTTTAATATATTCAGTCAGAGTGCCTCGAGTTTGTACCTTGCCCACTTTTACATTTTCCAGTAAGGGTAACTTTCTGTCTAAAGACTACTGTTTCAACCCTCATAGAGCATCTGTACTGCAATTTTTTACTCTTTTAAGACCCAGTGAAGTGCTCTACGTCTTTTTCTTCATCTAAGTGAGGAATAAGTTTGGACCACTACAGACTGTTTCAAATGAACGTGTTCTGTTTTTCATGCTTTTAATACAGTAAAAATCAGGTACAGCGTGTGACTCATGTAAGACAGGAATGATTACAGATACTTCTCCCTAGGGTTACCACAGTCATGAAAATCCTGGAAAAATCATGGAATTTTAATATCTCTTTCATGCAGCTCATGAGGCTGTTGTGATTATTTCTGAATGTCTGCACCGTTTGTTTAAAAGAGATGACAATAAATGCACTGACAGGATTTTTGAATGTTAAAACTATAATCCCAAACCATAAGGTGAGTGGAAAGAGTTAACATTTCATATTTAACCCTAAAAGTCTGATCAATTCTACGCATGTAGGTACCATAAAATCACGGAAAGTCTACTTTAGGTCATGAAAAAGTCCTTGAAAACTTCAGAAATTTTGTCAGTGAAAAAGAGTGGGATCTCTGTCTCGACTACACACTCCTCCCTCTGATTATCAGGGTTGAAAATATCATAAAAACATAACTTCCTCAGTTATACGACCATATTTGGACAGTGGGCGGGGCTTGGGCACAGGTGGGCGGTCCTTGTCACTGGATTTCTTCATTCAGTCCACAGCTTCACAGAGACAAAGGACAAGAAGAACACTATGGACAAAATCATGAAGGAAAACTGTGTGGGCTCAGCCAGTTTGGACATTTGCATAATGTGTGATTTTTATGACAAATCTACACACAGGGATTATTTCTAAATAGGCTTACAAGTCCACGTGGATTAAACTTCTTTCTTTTTTTTTTTTTTTTTTTTTGGGTCATCTTGAACAGTTTGGATATTGTTTCTGTGCCAGAGGATTAGGGCCGAACTATTTGGGAAACATTAATGAACTGCAATTTTTCCGACAAGCATCGCAAATATATTTCTGTTTTAATAATATAATTCTGTTCAAAATACACATTTGAATAGTCATTTTTATTTATTTATTTTTCAAAACAATTTCAATTCACTTATTTTTAAGTTTTTATTGAAATTTTTCCTGTGGATCATTGTGGAAGACTGGCAACATCATCTCATGTTGATCATCTCAATCATATTTTACAAACACCAGTCCAGATGAAGTTACCCTGTTGGTCTCGAAACGTCAGCTTCAAAACCTAAGTAAGTCCAGTTAGGGCCTATATTATGTGGTTTTCTGATATGTTATAATGTTGTTTGTTAGAGTTGTGTTTTGTTTCATTCACACGTTTAACACACAAAGTTCTTCTCTCAAACTGAAAACACTCTGTTCTACCTTGTGATGTCATGTGTTAATACAGGATGTGCTTGCGTTTATAAACTCCATACACCTTCACTAGAATCATTTCGATGATTTCAGCCATAGATCATGAAAACTACCGCTTCATGACATCACAAGGTGGAACAAGGTATTATGAGCTTTGGGGATGTAGACAGACTAATAGACCAGGATCACTCAACTCGTGTGAATGAAACAAAACACAAGTCCAGGTCTGGTTTTGATGAGGTAACAACATCATAGCATGGATTAAAGCTCACAAGAATCAAATGTGTGCAGTTGATGGTTTTCAGATTCTAGATGGTGATGATGTCGAACTCCCTGATGCTGGATGAGAACAAGTTTTTTTTTTAATTATTATTATTATTTTATTTATTTATTTTATTTATTTTTATCTATTAATTACACTGTGCTTTACCATGGAATATTGGAAAAGTAAATTCCCAAATGTGGTCTCTGATCATTTCTATTATTCACCAGACCCAAGACTGTGCGGTATTACAACACAAATCTGCAGTTAGACTTTGACAAACTTTACTGAGCCACAAGGGAAATGATTTGGACACAGTAGCTCACATATCACAATATAAAATATAATAACAAAGAGCAAAAATAGAAATGGAAATAATAAATTCTAAAGAAGTATCAAAAAAGAGCAAGAGACACGTGTCAAATAAAACATAACTATAAATGTAAATGTACAAGTCAAAATAAAATAGAAAAATAATAAAAATAAATTTAAAAATTCAGCTTTATACAAGAGGTCATAGGAAGACAGTTGTAGGGAGTATTATCTGTTACATAAGGGTGAGTTGTACTGTTGTAGGGAGTATTATCTGTTACATAAGGGTGAGTGTTGTACAGTTGTAGGGAGTATTATCTTTACATAAGTGAGTACTGTTGTAGGGAGTATTATCTGTTACATAAAGGTGAGTTGTTGTACAGTTGTAGGGAGTATTATCTGTTACATAAGGGTGAGTGTTGTACAGTTGTAGGGAGTATTATCTGTTACATAAAGGTGAGTTATTGTACAGTTAGGGAGTATTATCTGTAGTACATTGTAGGGAGTATTATCTGTAGTTGTTGTACATAAAGGTGGTAGTAGTTGTACTGTTATAAAGGTGAGTATACAGTGTATCTGTCATATAAGGGTGAGTTGTTGTACAGTTGTAAGGAGTATTATCTGTTACATAAAGGTGAGCTGTTGTACAGTTGTAGGGAGTATTATCTGTATTAAAGAATACTGACCTTTAGAACGTTGTGATGTCATCTGAAACCCAGCATAATATAATTTGTCTTCAATCTCAAAAAAGTATGTTTTTTTGGTATTTTCCACAGATATTTTTTGCAAACATGTCCATTATGGCTTCACCTTCTCCGGGCGCGGCTCCGGACGGCTCCTCTCACACCGTGCACTGGTCCTCAGCCGTCGCCCTCCACCCTCACATCATGGCCGTCATTCTAACCGCCGCCTCGTGCGCCATCATCTTCACCAACCTGCTGGTAGCCGCCGCTCTGCTCAAAATCCTCCTCAAAAAGAAACGCCAGAGCTGGTGTTTTGTGCTGAACCTGGCCGTGGCGGACACGTTGGTCGGAGTCGCCATCACAGGGTTGGCGACGGAGGATTTTAACATGAGCGAGCACAACGGTAACAACGGTACGCAGAGCAGACAAAGCATGGCCGCCGCTGCTCATGGTCGGAGCAGGTGTCTTTTGAGGATGACGTTCGTGAGCTCGCCTTGCATCGCCTCCATCATGTCCATGTTTCTGATATCGTTGGACCGTTACGCCGCCATCAAAACGCCCTTAAAGTATGTCTGGTTTTGAATGTTTTTCTAATTATTACCCAGGGATAGTATCTGTTGTAAATATTTATCATAGGTTTACATCGTTTAAATGTCAGTTTTGGGGGGAAAAAAAGTTAAGAAATTTAGAAGTGTACAAAAATACAGGAAGTAGCGCTGAGTTCTAAAACCAAATCCGTCTACCGATGTCATCAGTGTGGAAAATTCCATCCAAAATAGACCAGCAAGGCATTTTTCTGACATTTTAAACTTAATTTAACTTAATAAAGATGTTGTAATTTCTTTTTAGTAGTCTCATAATAGGCTCTATTCATATTTACGTCACAAATAGGGCTGGTATCATTAAGAAGTTGACGATACAATAAATACCTTGATACATAGGCCACGATACGATACATATCTCGATACAGTGCACTTTCAGGTTCGATACGATATACTTCAAATTGATTCGATACAGTTCAATAAAAAATAATGTCTAAATTATGGCTGTGATACTAAAAGTCTTTGTGCAAAGTTCATATGAAACACTAACATTTTAAAGTGCCCATCTCATGCAAAATAACTCTTTTCACATTGTATCTTCTACACATAAACAAGCACAATTTGAGTTTTGGAACATCCATTACTCAATAGTTTTGAAATTTTACTGATTTCTTGGAGGCACAGACCAGGAACTATGAAAGTTTGACTATTGCTCCTCCCCCCGCCCGCCCTGAGAAAGCACAGGCTCCGCCCTCCAAACATGACGTAGGCGACGAGTGAGCCGCCCTTCCTCCGCCATCTCAGGGAGGGAGGGGGAGACAGGCGTGCGCCCTTATATTGGTAGGAATAAACTTTTATTCATCATGGCGATACAGCGTGTTTAGCCGCATGTGTTGGACCTGGAATCGAATGAGGACTTGGAGGTGCACAAAGTCAAACAGCTGAACATTACTGATTGGTAAAGTATTAATAAACACTAGTACAGGGCTGGGCAAACATTTTGACTCGTGGGCCACAAAGGGTTCTAACATTTGACGGAAGGGCTGGACCAGGAGCAGATGGATGGAGTTTTTTGGTAATTCACCTCATAACAGAAAAAAAATAACATGGGATATGAAGAAAATATGTTCCATGTTATTGAAATATCCCATAATTGAAAATGATTACAACAAAATATCTGTATTTCAAGTCCCACGGTATTTACTATTATTTATTGAAATGACTTAGAAAGACACTGACAATTATTATTATTATTGTTCTTCAAGTTCGGCGGGCCGGATTAAAAAGAGTAAAGGGTCACATATGGCCCCCGAGCCGTAGTTTGCCCACCCCTGCGCTAGTAGATAAACTTATTATATCGTGTTCACTGCAGTGTAGAACAATGAGCTTATGCTGTCACTTTTGTTTAGGTGTTCATGTGGGAATTGTCAGCTGATGTGGGGCGGAGGTGGTGGAGCGGGGAGTTTGTGAAGCGCTTTCTGCTACATCAAACGCGTCATAGGTGTAGCTGCCGTGTCATCGTTGTAGCAGCTTTAGTTCGTTGTCACGTGGGAGGGTGGCAGAAATACACTGCAATTTGTTAAAAAAAAAAAGCCAAATCAATCTAAAAAACACTTCGGCGACATATACAAGGTCCACACATCACTCTTAGAAGGTAGAAAGCTCTGAGAAGTTGATTTTGAATGAGATGGGCATTTACTCATCAAAACCGTGAAAATGTCAAATATGTTGCATAAAAGAGTTTCCTTCCTCTGATCAAGCAACAAAACTGTAGCTGTAACAAAATAATTTAATAAAATATACCAAAAAATACTCATGACAATATATTCATACAGCAACCCACGATATCGATGCTGTATCATCACATTAAATGATACGATATATTGATATTTTGATATTTTTGCACACCCCTATAGTCACAAACCCGGAAGATGTTTGAAAAGATGCGATGACAACTTCCGGTGTAGTTACTGACAAACATGGATCTTTTAAAACCGACTGTGATCAAACCCACTGAAGTAAATGTGATCAGTGGTAAAATGAAGACTGCAGACGTATGTGCTGTTTGGAATCATCTGGAATTTGGCGCATCGTCTCTTCTAATCACATGAACCCAGTGCACTCGGAGTCCGGCGTCAGTGGGGAAATGATGAAAACTGAGGTATGGTTGGAACTGTTGTTTATCTGAACATAACGGAACACTACAGTGACATGGAGATGAAGAAAACTGGACCTGTTGTAATCGTTGTCATTGCATCTTTCCAAACGTCTTCCTGGTTTGTGACGTAAGCATGGGTAGAGCCTATTATTGTGTAAGTTAGACAAGTTTTGGCCCTAGTTAAAGCTACGGTTGCTAGATAACAGTTATGGAATTACCTCTGCGTATGTCACATGTGCTGCCCGTGTCTCACCAGGAAGCACAATTATTAACTTTACCAGAATAAAAATTAAAAAATAAATAAATAATTTTAATTGGCATGATTTTTAGTAAAACCTTAGCCAAATACAATGCTGTTTACCATGTTTTAGTGAAACGGTAGTCTAACCTGTCACATGTTCTTGCAGATACGCGCAGAAGTCGGGCAGGACAGTGGCGTTCTGGGCCCTGTTGTCTCTCTGGGTCTGTGCGTTTGTTTTGGGCTTCATGCCAGGTGAGGAGCTGATCCAAAGTGAATGAAAGTGAATGATCCTTGTTTTGTAGTACTGTCGAGTCAAGCTCTACACATGAGGTAGAAAAAGTGTCAGGTGTGGACTCTGTTGATACTTTGCACTGGGGCCCGGTCAAGCAGAAGTAAACAGCAAGGCCAAAAATTCAAGTTAATGCATCTGATATAAAAATATATTCAACAGATAGCATATGTACTCTAGTTTATGAAACTGTTTACCTTTTTTCTGTACCATTTTTGGTTCTAAAGTTCCATACGTTTTAAACAGACCATGTATGAAACATGGAACAAATATTATTTCCCAAATTTCAAAGACCTGCAAATCATGTAAATAAATGGATGTATTTCATCATATCTTGTGTTATTCGATCTTTGAACTGTTGATGAAGGTACATGATAAAAAAAAAAAAAAGTATTTAAAATTATAAAAATTTGTTTGGAAGGACTGACATATTTTATAGAAATAGTTTCCTTTCATTTTGAAGTAATATTAAAGTATTCGGAAGAAAAAAGCGACAAATGATGTAAAATCATGCACCTTCTACTTGTTTGCACAATTTTCCCTCCGTTACTTTTCCCTCTGTTACCATGACCTTTCTTAATAAAAAATCTCATTACTCAAAAAGTAAGAGTTTTTTCAACCTAATCTTGTACCATATGGTAGAAAACTATATGAAGCAAATATTCAAACCAGTTTGTTAAGGATATGTAAGTGAGAACCAAGAGTTATCACTGTTTGGATTTATTGCCCAAAAAGTGCTGCATATTTCATTCCCTCCGTTACTGACATGAGTTTTAAATTTTTTTTTCAACAACTTGAAAGAATATCACAGGGTTAACTTTACCCTGTTGTAATTTTTACACTGAAATAACATCATTCTGTGAGAACTACAACTTATTTAATAGCAATGGACAAAATGTACTTATATAATTCATGTAGTGGAAGTATTGTGTTTAATGAATAAGTTCTACTGTGTGATCACTGACACGTTTTAGGGTTTTACAGTCGCTGCTCACAGAGCCAGAAGTACTGAGTAATACCAAAGAAAAGCTACTTATTTGGGGCTGGTGGAGTTGGTGCAGTTGGTGGAGCGTTTGTCCACTGACCCACAGGTTGGCGGTGCGATTCTAGCTCCCACAGATGAATGCTGTCGTTGTGTCCTTGGGCAAGACACTTAACCCACCCTACCCCTAGTCTCTGGTGTATGAGTGGATGTGTGAATGGGTGAGTGGTTCTTTGTTGTAAAGAGCTTTGAGCCTTGAAGGTAGAAAAACTGTATAAAAATGTGTCCATTTACCGTATTTTCCGGGCTGTAGGCGAGTTTCATTGTTGACAAAAGCGCGCGTTGCATACTGGGAATTATTTTGGTCGGCGGCAAGAAACACTATTCAACATGACGGACGGAGCGAGAAAGCACGTAAAGGGTATTGATCCCGGTTATTTATCCACTCTAACGGCAGAGGACCCAAGAACATGGGATTTCACAAAAAAATTGGAATTGAGCATTAAGCCCTGCAGTCTGAACGTAGCCTAAGTTTGTGTGTGAGAGACTTGTTTAAGCTCTCAAATCATCTCACCTGTCGTAGTTCTAGCTAAATCAGATCTTTCTGGTCAGATTGTATTAAAAAGGTCAAATTAGTCTAATTTGAGTAACAGGACTTCAGACAAAGCAGTGCCCCAGTTAGCTTCACACCCCCGCGCAAAGTTGCAAATTATCAATTGGAAAATAAAAACACATGTTTATTTCAAACAATGTCCAGATGACTACCTCACAAACCTCTTCTATTTTGGACCACTCATGGACGAATGAAGGAATGTGGGTTGTAGGAGAAAATGCGATTTAACGTGTTGTAAGATGTGCGTGTTTGAGCATGTGGTTTAGCTTTTGACGAATTATTGCGGGACCAGATTCTGACCGAATCAAACTTAACCATATGCGACAACAACAACTTATCAATTGAAGGGAACGTACCCGAAAAAGTGACCTGATGATAACTTTAAGAAAAATCACTGAAACCAGCAAATTCCTTTGTGTGGTTTATTAACAAACAATAACTAGACACCAACTTCCAAGTTCTGGTTACGTAACATTAAAGCACCGATTTTAACAACCTGAGGTAGTTATAAAACGGGGTTCAGTTTAGCTCAGTTATGGCGTTTCGCTAAGTCGCTACTGCGCTTGCCTTAGGAATAATTGGACGCAATCTTAAGAGGGATGCCAATGTTCAGTACAGGACACACAGTAAATAGTAGTAGTAGAGTAAACTGTACTCAAGTAAGTATTCGGGAAAAATACTACTCAAGTAAGAGTGACTTAAAGAGTAACTGTTGGGATGTGACATTTGATTTATAATTTGAAACTGATGTAACTTGAAGGACAAAACATTAAATAATGCACCAAATCTGGTATTTTCAAAAACAGACACAAAATGAAACAAACTAAATTAGATCTGAAGCAGCTGCAAGAAACACAAAAGTTCAAATCATTTCATATTGTCACATAAAACTTTTGTCACTTTAGACTTACTCACAGTTGGAAGAGGAACCACAACTTTTATTCCTGTAAGAGTACTGTTACTTCAATAAAAATATGACTCAAGTAGGATTAAAATACGCTGCTTAAAGGACTCGGCAAAGTACAATTTCTTCTAAAAGTTACTCAAGTAAATGTAACTGAGTAAATGTAAGTGAGCGCTCCCCAGTGAGCTACTTGCAGATAAATTTGTGATTGCTCTTGATGAGTTTAAGAAAAGGTGGAAGATTCAATCAGGCTGGTTGGGGAAAATGGCGCGAGTAGAGAAATCAAACTTTTGCCAAATGGATCTTTTGCCTGAAATGTTCCACAGTATGGCATTGAACAAATCTATTGTGTGTTTTTCAATATCTACCTTGTGATGTAGTGGTCGTGTTCAGGTTAACAGCTACCTTTTACCTTTAGTTCAGTAGAGATTAAAATTCCATGTCTGAAATCATTGAAATGATTCTAGTGCAGGTGTATGTAGTATGGACATGTGCATGTATGCAGTGGAGCACTTCCTGTATTACCACATGACATCACAGGGTGGAAAGAACTCAGACTAAATATGTAGGATCTGTGTGTTCAACCGTGTAATTATATCATGTAATTCAGGCCCTTTAAATATTGTCCCTGTCCTCTTGTTGCAGTGCTGGTACCGTTTCTGCAGTCCGACCAGTACCACGGCTTGTGTGACTTTTTCTCAGTGATCTACGATGTGGGGATCATTATTCTGTACAGCATCTGCTTCTTCCCCATTGTCTCCGTGTTCCTCTACATCTACCTGGACATCCTGAAGATCGCATGTTCTCACCAGAGGCAGATCCTGCAGGTGAGGCAGGCGGGCTCCAGGACCAGTGAGCATGACAGCACTGCAGACCACCACAACAAGGTACATTTGACATATCAAAGTGTGAAACAGACTGTCTTAAGTTATTTAATCGACATTAGAGAATTGTGTTAAAGGCGCACTACATAACTTTAATAGAGGATGGTCTGCCACCTGTAGTCAGGCTGGCGCCACCTAGTGTCTCTGTTAAATTTAATTTCTCTCCAGCGACTAGGTCAGGAAACACAATACACTAGACGGTTTCCAAGAACCCCTGGAAGTTGCAGACCACGCACCGGCCAATCAGCGAAGAGCTGTGAAGCCATGATGTGAAACTTAAGCACCTGTCTGGGTCCCTTTTGTGCTACAGCACCACAGTAAACAAAGCGGTCGAGATGGATGTAGACGATATCATACATTTTGTGTTGGCAACGATTCCTGAGATTGAGGATTTAAAGCCGGAACAAAGAGAATGTTTGATGAATTTTATCAAGGGGAAAGACGTTATTGTCCTTCTTCCTATGGAATTTGACACATTACATATGTCACGACCAAATAGCAGCGATTGGTTAAATAAAAAAAGTACCCACCTACTGTCAAGTGAAGGACTCTTAATGTCAGATGGTTTCCACAAAGTGAAACTGGCTGATGAATCAGGCTATGCCACCTACTTATGTCCATGGAAATGCTATTGCTGGGTCTGAAATGTTATACTCAGTATTGTACCAATCAATTTTTCATTCAGCAGGTGACTCACATGAGACATGAACCCTCAAGACATTGTGATGTCAAGTCTGGCCTATTATACCTGTGATGACACAGGCCAAGATAAGAAGGACTGAGCTGTCGGTCATTGCCTTCAGTTCCACAGATCTGTGCACTGTCTTTCTCACATTTATTTATATAGAGCCATTAAAAATAACTAAAGTGCTTTACAGTGCATTATTCATTCACTCCATACTTTTAGCCACAGCCGCTCTGGGGCAGACTGACAGAAGCAAGACTGCCAGTCTGCACGAAGTGGCCTTAACTCACCATCAGCACACACCACATTTACACTAAGCAAGGTGGATTGTGGTAGTAGTTGTAGTCCTGTGTATTATCCACTTCTGCAGAACACCTAAACAAACATTCAAACTGATCCCACGTGGCCTTTCAAAATGTTTTTATTAATAACATGATAATGTTGTAATGTTATTAATCCCTGTTGTTTTCCTCACAGCCGAGGAGCCCGTACTGGAGCCACGTGCGAGCCCTGCGCACCGTGGCCATGCTGGTGGGCTGCTTCCTGCTCCTCTGGTGCCCCTTCTTCATCACGGGTATGGTGAAGCTGATATGTGGAGGTTGTCAACTCACACAGCTCCTGGAGGGCTACCTCTTTCTACTGGGACTGTCCAACTCACTCCTTAATCCACTGGTCTACGCCTTCTGGCAGAGGGAGGTACGGCAGACACTCGCCCAAATGTTCTCAGTCTGCAACCGAAAGACCCAGAGACAGTCAGGGACTGGAGGAAGCACCCATCACCAGCACAACACAAACAGAGACGATGTTAATGCGAAGTGTGCAAGCTAAAGTGGACCATAACCAGAGACGATGCTAATGCGAAGTGTGAAAGGCGATTGCCATGGCCCAGTTCTGATTAAGCACTTGGTCTGATTTGCACCTTTTTCATTTAACTTGTTTAAATCTTTTAAACATATTTATTCTGTGTTCTGGCACTGTAGCTACACATATGGCTCAGCTATAAAATATGGCTCAGTTTGGATATGAAGTTGAATGCACTACAACTTCATATCAAAGTTGTAGTGTATTCTGAATAATAGAAGCAACTGAGATCTGCTGTTTCTAACATTTATTTTAGGTACAGAATTTTTGCAGACCTAAAGCAAGTTTTTATCAGTAAAACACTATATTTAAGAGTCAATTTGATTGAATAAATCTCAAAAACGAGGTTTGTTGAAAGTATAGTTACTATAGCAACTTCAGTGCTTGTGCCCTTGTATCTGGGCTTGCTCCATTTAAAAAAAACTGTGCCAAATCAGGTTAGAATCCAAATCGGACAATGACACAGACCATGAAGCAAAAGGCGAGTCAAGTCTGACATGTTTTAATTAATGAGATATTTTTGTTTACAGAAAGACAGTTAAAAGAAGGTTTGGAGCCAGTGTGCTGATGTTTTTCAATCAAATAGTTTGCATTTCAATTTTTCATGCAAAATTTAAAAAAAATGCACATTTTAGAAGTTTGACAGAGTTCTGTTTAGTTTTACATGAGGGTGGGATTTTAGTGAGATCAACAATTATGTCGCCTGTATGTGATGATACTCTATGTTAAGCGTGCACTCACCAACCAGAGGCTCAGTGGTTTGAATTACATTGTGATCATAAACTGTAAATATAAATGGACATCGCTAACACACTAGCCACCAAAAACACAAATAGGAAGTGAGTATGTGGCTCTTCCCATTTTCTTACATTGGAATATTGTGGCCCCTCTCTGTAACAGTGCAGTAACTCTCGTCATTTTGGGCTTACAATGTTTGTATTAACTCACGCTACATGATCTTGATGTTTTCATTTCATTTTTGTGTTAAAAAAAAAAATCCTAATCCTATTCCTAATATTCAGGCTGACTCCAAATTAGCTCCTGTAACCGTTAGCATCAGGAGCTTCATTTGAGAGGAGTGGAAAGCTGTGGGTGACGTCACACTCTCTTCTTTATAAATTCACTTCTTTATACAGTCTGTGGATGTGGTAGAAGTTAGTAGCAAGTGAGACCTCCACTCTGAAGAAGTGACTGCCAGGCAAAGGAGTGATGTAAAGCTTGTGCACATCTCAGAACGGACACAGACACAATGACAGTGGGACTGATGTCTGCTGAGCATCAGTTGGGAGAAAATAAAAGGAGAAATGTGGATGGCACAGAATACTGTCTTATAGGCATCTAAAATATAACAAATCAAGATACAAACATAACAAATGAACAGTGTTGGGAAGGTTACTTTTAAAATGTATTCCCCTACAGATTACAGATTACATACCCCAAAGTGTAGTTTGTAACGTAATCCATTAAATAACTTAAAGTGAGTAATGTAATCTGAATATTTTGGATTACTTGATATTGTGATGTTTTTTTAAAACTACATGAATGTACCAGTCACATACTGAAAATTCATGTTTGTTCTCTTCAAATTGGCCCTGGTTTAGTCCTGGTTTAGTCCTGGTTTAGACCTGGTTTTAGTCCTGGTTTAGTCTTGGTTTAGATCTGGTTTAGACCTGGTTTAGACCTGGTTTAGACCTGGTTTAGACCTAGTTTAGACCTGGTTTAGTCCTGGTTTTAGTCCTGGTTTAGTCCTGGTTTTAGTCCTGGTTTAGTCCTGGTTTTAGACCTGGTTTTAGTCCTGGTTTAGTCCTGGTTTAGCCCAAAATGTGAAAACAGGAAAATACCGCTGTGTAATCCATTTATTTCAACAAAGTAACTGTAATCCAATTACCATTCATTGAAACAGTAACTGTAACTGAATACAGTTACTCATAATTTGTACTCTGATTACGTAACTTCAGTACATGTAATCTGTTACTCCCCAACACTGCATATACACACAAAACAACAATAGTGAGTAAAGTAAAGAGAACTAAATTTAGTGTGCACTGGGGTCGGTCTAGAGAGCGCACTAACATGTGACAATCCTAAAAAACAGGCATTCTGATTGTGAGCGGGGTCACCTCTCCACAGATCTGACCTGTAACTTGGTCTGGTTTTATCTCCATTAAGATAGACAAGTTTAATACCATACTGTGAAGCATTCCAGACAAAGTAATGCACCTTTAAAGAGCCTGTACCTGAATTTTTCCTCTTGTATTTGAGTATTTGAGCCAAGTTTAGTGAAAATGACAAACTAAAAAAAAAAAAAATTCTTAACTATAGTTACATGGGTAGAAGAGATGAGGGATGGTTTTAAGTGTTTTTCCAGAAACTGCTGTTGATGTCTAATTTTACCCTTTGGGTCAATATTTACTTCCTTGGTTGTATTGTTAATTCCGGCCTCTTGGCACATCTGCTTCCAGTCTGTTACCCATAAATGTAGTTCCAGCACAATCTTGATGTAGGCTGACTTGTAGACTGTGTAATTCTTCTTATGCATTATTTGTGCTTTTTTTTTTTTTTTTTTTTATTACTGCTGTGTGATTTATGAATACTTGATTTTGAAGGACTGTCCCAGCTCTAAACTGGTGGGATGTCCACACCAGTCCTATGTAAATGTATGCCTATGTTAAAAAGACTGACAATTGAACTGACAAACCAACGCAAGAATCACATTTCAGAACATGTCTGTACAGATCTACACTACAGAGTAAGTCATTTTTATGCAAAATAAGACCAGAGATTTAGCTGTTTTTGGAGGAAATTATTAGCCTGATTCATCAGCTGGTTTCACTTCATAAAAACCATGTGACCAGCATTAGAATTCGTTCGCTCGATGGTAGGTGGGTACTTTTTATCATTTAACCAATCACTACTATTTGGTTGTGACATATGTGATGCGCCACTAATGGGGCTAACTTTTCCCAAATCCCGTAGGAAGAAGGACAATAACGTCTTTCCCCTTGATCAAATTCACCAAACATTTCCCTTTATTCTAGCTTTAAATCCTCGATCTCGGGAATTGTTGACAACACAGAATATATGGCTCTTGGCTGATTGGCTGGTGCCTGAGCTTGCACTTCCGGGGTTTTTACGAACCATCCAGTACAGGGGTGTCAAACATCCGGCCCGGGGGCTGGATCAGGCCCTCCAAGACCTTTAATCTGGCCCTTGGCTGATTTTCTACTAAAATATTTTAATTATATTTTCTATTAAAATATTGGTAATTTTCTGCCGTGCTGAGCATAGCAGCGTCTCCAGTGTCTCTGTGCGTGGCCCCTCCCACCAGAGCAGCACAAATGAAGACTTGTCTCTTTACAAACGCTCTTAAAGGACGATCGTTTTGACTGTTGACCGTGACACCCTCATCAGAAAAATGTCAAAAATGAGAAAAGTGCAGCCGAGTGCAGGATTTTACAACAAAAATGAACTTATTCCTATTTATATACAAGTTCATGTTAAAACATTGTGTTGAATTAGCATTTTTCTTGAAGTTTCAGGTTGGTCATAATATTATAATATTTTGCAAAAGAATGTGTTCATCAATTAAAAAAAGATTTCTGTAAATTCTCTGCAGAAATATTTGAACTTATTGCTGTTTTTGGGTGAGTTTTCTGATCTGGCCCCTCTGAGATCAAAGTAGCTTTGATACGGCCCCCGAACCAAAATGACTTTGACACCTCTCATCTAGTATATTTTGATTCCTGACCTAGTTGCTGGACAGAAATGACATTGAGCGGAGGCACTAGGTGGCGCCAGCCTGGCTAGGAAATTATGATACGTCAACAAAAAGCGTTTGTGATTTGCTAATTTTGTCCATTCAAATTTCAATTCGATTGTGGTCCATCTTGCAGCCATACTAGATCATTAGACCTTATTTTTCTCTCTCTTCCCCACAAACCAATAAATCAAGCGGCTGCTTTCCTCACAGTCACGGATCAGGCGGGGACATTGTTTACAGTGGGATAAGCCTCTGCTCATGGGAACTTCCTCTATCTTGATATGTGCGCTGCGCTTTACGTGTCAGCACACTCGATCAACAAACCGCCCTCACTCTGACGTTTACCCAAGTACTCTCTCAGCAGACAAATGGAGCCAATTACCCAGAGTGCTTTGTGACAGAGCAGATGTAGTGTTCAGCGTAAGCTAATCATGTCATGATGGTAAAACTGTCTCAACTATACTGGTTTTATTTAAGCTTCTTCTGGGATATTCTCTCTGATCAAAACACAATTATATTTTAGACCAATATTTTTGTCACTATTAAATGTGCATTGGGTAACTTTTTGGTTGTGGGTCTGTCATCTGCTTGTTTCCATGGAGATGTGATTGCTCTGCTGAAATGTTCCACAGTGTGACATTAAACAGCTCTACTTTACATTTATTAAGTTACAGGTGGTTTTATATTTCAAAAATACCTAGAAAAACAGGTGTTCTGACTGTGTCCATGGTCACCTCTCCACAGATCTGACCTGTAACTTGTCTGGTTTGGTCGCCATTGAGATTAAGGTTAAGTATCATTAAGAAGTTGCTGATACGATACATATCTCGATACATAGGCCACGATACGATACAGATCTTGATACATAGGCCATGATATGATACATATCTCGATACATAGGCCACGATACGATTCACATTTCGATACATAGGCCATGATACGATTCACATTTCGATACATAGGCCATGATACGATACATACCTCGATACATAAGCCATGATATGATACATATCTCGATACATAGGCCACGATACGGTACATATCTCGATACATAGGCCACGATACGGTACATATCTCGATACATAGGCCATGATACGATACATACCTCGATACATAAGCCATGATATGATACATATCTCGATACATAGGCCATGATACGATACATATCCTGATACATAGGCCACAATACAATACATATCTCGATACATAGGCCACGATATGATTCACATCTCGATACATAGGCCATGATACGATACATATCTCGGTACATAGGCCATAATACGATACATATCTCGGTACAGCGAGCTTTTGATTCAATATGATATAATATAATAAAGGCTAAATCATGTCTGATACTAAAAGTCTTTGTTAAACCACTTCTTGTGCAAAATTCATATGAAACACAAACATTTTAAACCTCAAAACTGAAAATGTCAAATGTGTGGCATAAATGAGTTTCCTTCATCTGAACAAAACTGCAGCACTGTAAAAAAAAAAAAAAAAAAAAAAAAAATAAATTAGTAAAATATACCAAAAAATACTCTTGGTGATATATCGATACAGCAGCCCACAGTATCGGTACTGTATCAGTACAGTAAATGACATGATATATTTTGATATTTTTGCACTCCCTTAATTAAGATAGAAATGTTTAATGCCATATTGTGAAACATTCCAGACAAAACAATAACATCTCCATGGAGAAAAGCGTTAGATGGGCCCTTCACAAGTTACACATATCCCTTTTTTTTTTTTTCTCCTCTATTTTATCAAAATGTGTCTTCTCCAGTACAGATATATTGTATAAGCAGCTCTTGAGGTCAGAATAAGTCCTCTGTGTTCTGTCTGCATCTAAAAGCATTAGATTTCTGATAATAAGAAAGTGCACTGTTACCATTCTAGTTGTTAAGTCTCATGGTAAAACTCCGCTCTGGACTATGAAAGTAAACTCATCGTGGTGAATATTTAAGATGCTCTGAGTGCATAAGGTAAATGAGGAATAACTTTGGACCGCTGCAAACTGTCCAAAATGAACTACTTCTGTTTTTCGAGTTTTTAAGGCAGTAAAAAACACAGTGCCGTGCTCCCACTGATACAAGCAGGTGGCCAGAAAAGTTACATAGCATGCTTTTAAATAATTATGTGAAATATGTGAAACGCTGAAATGAAAAGCAGACTCAGAGACTTCATTTGATACTCAAAGGACAAATCTTTTATTAACAAACTGCTGCTAACTGAAACCACAAGGAACATTTACAAAGGAATGGTCTACAAACGTCTGTACACTGATACTACACACTGAACATTTATATTTATAATGTAACTGAGGTAGATACTAATGGAAAACAATGAAAACTGGCCACATCTGCATTGTTTTAGGCTCCATAGCTGTACTGCATCAGAGGGGTATGCATGTGAAGAAACTATGCAAATCATCTCACTATAACATTCAGTACAATTCTGATGCAACTAGACATTATTTTATTTATCTGAAGAGGGGGTATTATGCAAAACACTCTTTTGAAGCTTTCTACCACATTATTTTGCTCATCAAAAACATGCCTGAAGAGGTTTTGCATGTCATCCATGCATGTTTGAGTCATCTATTCAAACCCTCCTTACGGTTAGCAGTATGATCCTGTCTCTGAAGGGGGAGTGACTTAGCACGGAAAGCAAAGGGAGGGGAGATTCAAAGAAACAAAACTGAAATGTATTCAATATGTCAATAGTTTTCTGCTAATACTGCATTAGTGTATAGCAGTTAATAGGCCATAGACGTGCAATACCACCTTTTTAAATAAAAACACATACTGTGCTTGTGTCTGCTGTATAGTTATAATCTGCGACACCCGTGGATCATTATGATATCATTTTAAATTTTAAATCGCAATATTCATCTAAAATGACTTAATAAAAGAAACAAGTCCACTGACTTCCGCATTACAAACTCCGGTGTCCAATGAGAGCTAATGTCGCCATAAACGTCATCACAGCAGAGCGGCACACACTGCCGGCTCGTCCTATGGACAGCTGCAGATCAGATTTACTTTTACTTTTTCATTCATACCAAAATGACTACATGAGGCTGCCAAATCCTATGGGAATTGACAACTAAGAAAATAAAATAAGAGAAAGGAAGTAAGTAGGGAGCAGTGGGTGTGTATGTGTGGTGGTGAAAACAGGGGTAGATCGGAGCAGTGATGAACACAGGAGAAGACTCAAACATGCACGAATCACTTTAAATACAACTTCACAGGGTCAGTGAGAAGGAAACAACTATAAAAGCTCAAAAAGTTGATTTGCAGAATAGGTCTCACTTACATTTTTTTTTCAGATGATCAGAGTCATGAGATAATCCATCCATGAATAAAACACTGATATATACCAGGCTTGAACTTGTGTATCTTGGTTTTAGCTCTGTTCAGTCCAAAAGTTCAAAGGTCACCTAACGCTGTCGTTGTGTTGGACGTTAGCTGCGCTGTTTCTTCTTGGCTCGGATGGGGCTGAAGAAGGGGTGCCACAGCGCCTCCTCCAGGGTGATCCTACACACTACATCATACTGCAGCATGAGTGAGAGCAGGTCAAACAGCTGCCGCTCATCATCTCCACCGCACTGCATGTACTCCTGCACACACACACAACAATGTCAATGACAATGTCTTATTCAAATTCAGAGAGAGCTGTGACATTAAAACACAAATACAGTTTAATGTCAAGGCGCTCTACCTTAAAAATATGTTTTTTAAGTTTGTTTTCAATTATCCATCTCCTTGGAGAAAAGGAGGCCAAGTTACAGATCAGATCTGTGGAGAGGTGACCCCATTCACATTGAAGATGAACATGCATGTCTTCTATCTAGTGTTTATGGCGCAATAAAAACACCCAGATTGAAAAACATGCTAGATCGATACAGTTAATGACACATTAGAGCCTTCACTCCACCATTTACAAAGTGTATCTTTATTGTGGCTAAACCTCCTTGTCAAAGTCTGATCTCGTCAGATCTCTGAAGCTAAGCAGGGCTGAGTCTGGTGAGTGCTTAGTATCAGGTGCCACAGTGGAGTAACAGTGGGAAAAACCTGTCACTGTGTCCTTATGTGTGAATGGCAGCTGTGACTACAGTAGTGGCTTAACAGTATTATAAGGTGCCACAATGGTAAACCAGGTATTGTTTAAGTACTGGTACATTTATAAACGATCCCCAGACATAGATCATTATCTTTCATATCTTTTTACAGTGAGTTCTGACCTTCAGTGGTTTACAGTGTTTCTTGATGTAAGCGTCTCTGGAACTGTCCTCCTCCAACTTCAGACGCTCGTTGTGGACGTAGTGCTGCTTTCT
The DNA here is from genome assembly GCF_026225935.1 of Boleophthalmus pectinirostris. Classification (NCBI taxonomy): domain Eukaryota; kingdom Metazoa; phylum Chordata; class Actinopteri; order Gobiiformes; family Gobiidae; genus Boleophthalmus; species Boleophthalmus pectinirostris. The sequence continues at coordinate 35,567,656 of NW_026571018.1, read as the reverse complement.
GTCAAACATAAACACTAGAAGTGAGATCAGCTTGGAATTGACATAGAATTCTCAAAAGTATCATAAAATCAGATACTAATCAATATTAAAACTAGTATCAACACTAAATGGTAAATAAATGTAGTTAATATGATTAAGTGAGATTCAGGAGCAGGACCAGGCCTCAGCCGTCCTCTCCTCTCACCAGAGAACCACAACTCACCTCGATCACACCTCTAATTTCCCAGAAGCCTTTAAGCCTTTCCCATCATCCCAGTTTGTTTCTGCTAACTCGACCCCACCCTGCCATCCCCTATTTTGTCTTTCAGTCGTAAGACCCCTACAAGGGGGGTCCCGTTCCCGCTGGGTCAATTGAAGATTGAGACGGAGCCTCCACCTATAGTCTCAACCCAGCCACCTCCGCCTCGCTTCGTACATTATCAATAAACTTCTTCGCACTATGTCATTGTTAAAGAATAGTGAAATAAATAATAAAAGAAATTATCATTAAATGTTTACTTTATTAAAACCATTTTTGTGGTTTCAGAACTAGTATTGAGTATCGTGTATTTAGTTTGTTCCGTGGTATCTAAATCGAGTATACTGTTTTAGTGTCTTGACAACACCAATATGACCTGTGCACTTAAAACTACAAGGGAACATTATAAAAGGCCCTGTAGCTGATGCATAAGGTAAAAAAAAACTATATTTTAAAATGAAAATCTTTTAAAATGAACTAGTTGTGTTTTTCATGCTTCTAAGACAGTCAAAATGAGCATCTTTAAAGCTTGGATTACTTTGTCTGTTTGAGCAGGTGAGCAGGGATCGGACCCAGAACTCTCTCCATCATGGCCAGATGCTCCTGACTGTCGTGGGTCTGAAAAACACATTTCAATAAGTGTCACATGAATGACGCATCACTGTGGTAAATCACACATTATGCATTATTTATACTGGCACTGGCCTTTAAACATGGTCTTGAGTGTATTTGCTTTAGTTTGGCAAATCATGTTTTAAAACAGTGGCTCTATATCTTTTCATACCAAGTATCAAAGAAAAGATTAGGCTTTTTGAGTATCCCCAGATTTAAACCAGGGCTCTATCTAACAACTTACACCACAAGATTCATTCAACAAGTGTGAAGTAAAGAAAAATACAACTCTATGTATGGTTTTAATGAGGGGACCAGTGTTGTGCAAGTTCACACTTTTCATGAACTAGTTCAAAGTTCAGTTCACACATGTTCAAAGTGAACAGGTCACGTTCATAGTTCACAATTTAAATTTTGAACTAGTCCATTTTATTTTTAGGTGAGATATGTAAATAAAAGGCTGACGTTATTTTTCACTTCCAGTTTACAACAACTTTACAATATATAAAGCATAAGCACTCTACAGCCACATCAGCCTGTTCGAGATTATAATGTGTATAATGTGTAGCTTTGACACATTTGTCTTACAGAAGCGAAAACTTAAAACCGCATGGCTAATTTGCATAAACTGCACTGATGCATCAGCTTCTGTCAGACTAAAGGACACGACTATATGTGAGGAATGACACTGCAACTTTTGGACGCGTAACTAGAATGCACTGAAAGTGAAGGAGGACGGCTCCACTGCATGTGCTCGGCGTGTGTATGGAGCAGCTCGTCCCGCGCGCTTAGATTTCAGAAAATAGGATGCATCCTATTTTTTGACGCTCTACGTGAGTGTTGGGAGAACATCTGCTGTTGTGTTTGTGCGTTTACCATCAGCACATCGTGCTCCCGGGGCAGTTCTGTGTCGTGTGAAAGAGCCCAAGTCCAGAACGACTGTTATTAGTGCTTTGAAACTAACTTTTGAAATACTCATGTTTGCCGTGGTTAGTCTGTACAGAAGGTAAATACAAGTCTGTTCTGCTGTTAGTTTCACTGTAGACCTGATACAAGCGGCTAAACGCGCCCAGTCAAGTCTGATCGGCTTTCCCATTGAAAAAAAACGAGCAGTCCCGCGTGTGTACGTCCTGCTGCTGCTGCCTGTGGAGCCGCCTCCTGCTTTGACGCGCGGCTGTGGTTTCACGACGTTACACGCGACAACACTGACGCGTTCTTTTGAACTCATTCATGCACAACACAGGAGGGGACAACGTTACAACATGGTTAAAAGTGCAAAAAAGTCAACTTTGCATAATATGTGTTCTGTTAACTTGACTAGTCTTTCCATTGTTACAGCATTCTACAAGTGATTTAAAAACAAGAGTTTCATTGTGCTGCTGAATTGGTTTTATGAATTGATGGTTCTCGGTGGTAATAGGTGCTAAACACATATTACTCAGTGGCTAATATCAATTATTGTTTTGGAACAAAATTTGAATATTGAGTATTTTGTCAAAAGGAAACATGTTTAATATTACACATTTTTTATATTTACATGCAGTTTTATCACATTTTTGTTGGCTGAATATTGTCATCAGGAAAATCCCCAAGAAAAGTAAGTTTTCAGTCTACATTTTTGTCAAAATAACCCCTTTTCTCATATGGTGATTTTAATACTACTTGTATCTTATATCTTTAATTTTCTTCACATTCATCGTTTCCTGTCATGATGAATTATGGCACAAAAACAAATAGTGAGTTAGAAAACAGACGAGACAAGATGCAAATGTCTTGCTCAAAGGAGCACAAATAGAAAGCACAGACTAAGTGTTTATATGAGGACGTTGTACCGGGAAAAGTGTTCGTCCGCAGTAAAACTCCATCAGAACACAACCAAGACTCCAGACGTCACACGACTGGTTCCAGCCAAGATCTGGGACAAGAAAAACACAATCCCACATTAGTTTATGATCATATTTTATAGTTTCATTTTATTTTGCAATAGTTTTACCGAGTATGACCTCCGGGGCGCGGTAATGCCGGGTGGACACTAGAGACTCGTGATATTCATGGTCAAATGTTGCGGTGCCAAAATCCACCACTTTCACATCAATGCTCTTCAATTTCTTTTCATTACACTGCTGCAAAACAAAACAGCATTTTAAAAAAGATAATTGAACTTAAAGAAGGGTTATTACACTTACTAATTGCTAACACGTAAATATTTAGATCACCATGTTACCATATTGTCTTGAAAACACTTTCTTTGCCGAAAACAACATTCACTTTCGTTTTTTGACACGCTGAGTCCCACCTTTTGCTCAGCATTCCCCCTTCAGAGTGTTACATCAACACAATAAGCATGAGTTTTAGATGTTTACCTTGTTTTCATTGTATTCCAGGTCAAAGTCAGAGGAGACAAGTAGAATGTTCTCTGGCTTTAGGTCTGTGTGGGTCAGTTTGTTTCTGTGAAGGACTGTGAAGAAAACACATAATTAGATTTGTCTGCAGTAAAGGTTTAAATTAAATAGTTTTGAGTGACATTGAAATCCAGTCCTGTAAAATATTTGGGACCAGAACTGCTGATGGCAAGTTAGGCCAATCAATAATAATATAATCTCATAGTTACCTTTTTTTCTGAACAACTAACCCAGAACTATATTTATAGACCCAGAAGTAAAATTTAGAAGGAATATTTCACAAATATATTCAGTCACAGAATACAGAATACCTGCATCAAAGTATATTTTGTAATGCCTTCAGTTCTGAGCGCTCTGTTCTGAATATGTCGCATACTTTCACACATACATAACACCCTGTTGTGAATTTATTAACAATACACTCATCACAAGAGACCGTGTTTTCTATTTTTCTCACCAGTACTGCACAGTCTGAAGTCTACATTTCACAATCAAATGCCATGGTGTATTCCTGTCAGGTAGTATATTGTGGCACGTCTCCTTCCAGCTTTAATGAGAAAGTACTGCACTAGTGACTAAAGTATTGTATTTGAATTTTTGGTCAACACTTCACAACACTGTCCATAATTGAATCAGTAACTGTTGCTCAGGTTGTAGACTCTAAACAGCATGAGTTGGGGGCACTCACAGCAGATGGCTTTGAACAGCTGAAAGGCCATGTGTCTGATCTGCTCCAGGCTGAAGGGGGCGTAGTGGTTCTGCTGCAGGAACTCACAAGTGCTCAGTCCCAACAGCTCAAACACGATGCAGATGTGTCCCTGGTAATCGAACCAGTCCTGCATCCGAACACATGCACTGCACACAGATACAAGGCGGCTTTAAGGTTTACATTTCATACCAACAGTAAGCGTGGCTTGTTCTAGAATATTTGTTTTAAATTGAAAATGTCAATAAATTAAGTAAAAAAAAATAAATAAAAAAAATGTTGTCCTGTTGGCTTCATCAAACCAGCACCTGCAACATGAGCTGGGGCAGTTTGCAGCCGAGTGTGAAGTGACTGGGATGAAAATCAGCTCCTCTAAATCCGAGGCCATGGTTCTCAACGGGAAAAAGGTATCTTGTCCTCTCTGGGTGAGTGGAGAGTCTCTGCCTCAAGTGGAGGAGTTCAAGTATCTTGGGGTCTTGTTCATGAGTGAGGGGAGGATGGAGCGTGAGATTGACAGGTGGATCGGTGCAGCTTCAGCAGTGATGCAGACCTTTGTGGTGAAGAGGGAGCTGAGCCAAAAGGCAAAGCTCTCGATTTATTATCAATCTATGTTCCTCCTCACCTCTGGTCATGAGCTCTGGGTAATGACCAAAAGGACGAGATCACGGATACAAGCGGCTAAAATGAGTTTCCTCTTCAGGGTGGCCGAGCGCTCCCTTAGAGGTAGGGTGAGGAGCTCAGTCACAGTGGAGGAGCTCGGAGTAGAGCCACATCGCGAGGAGCAGCTGAGGTGGCTCAGACATCTTTTCCGGATGCCTCCTGGATGCCTCCCTCAGGAGGTATTCTGGGCATGTCCCACTGGAAGGAGAACCAGAGGAAGATCCAGGACATGCTGGAGGGACTATGTCTCCCAGCTGACCTGGGAACGCCTCGGGTCCTTAGCCCCGAATAAGTAAAAAAAAAAAAAAAGTAAAAAATGAAAAGTTTTCATTTCATTATGATGTATACTTAGGTGATACATACTTATCATAATTTTACATCAGTTAAGTGAATGTTTGTGGAAAAAGTTTATGTACCTTTGTCATAAATACATAAAATTCCATTCAAAATGCAGAGACAATTTACACACAAGGAAAATATTTCTTTCTGACAGTTTAAAAGTTAATTTTAACAATATATATACACTGGCATTTATTTTTATTAGTCAAATCATAAATATTGTTTAATTTAGACATGTTTTGGCCTTTTGGCTAGGTAATAGTTAAAAAATGACCTCTATGCATGTCATATCTGCCGCTCATGTCTAACCAGGATGTTCAATTATAAACTTCACCAAAATTAAACTAGTAAACTTCAGACTAGTAAAATAATGCAATAATGCAGATTTACTACGGTGGACGTCTCATTTATTTTAAAGTGAATGTAATTATCAGGACAAATGGTTGAATCATACATGAGTTGTGCTTTACTCACAAACTGTTGTCATCGTCCAAAGTGTTAATCTCCCCCAGAACTGCGATTTCAGACTGAGCTACTACCCTGAAACAATCAATGTTCCTCACGATTTTCACAGCCACGTATTCATTTCTGCCACAAAAACAATATGAGAGACATGTTTTTATAATGACACTGTGAATTATTACAATCAGTGTGTTGTGATATTAAAGGTGCCTTGTGTAACTTTTGTAATGGAGGGTCTGTCAATTGTTTTTTCTATGGATATGTCATTGCTCTGCCTGGAACGTTCCACAGTATGACATTAAACAGCTCTACTTTACATTAACTGTATTTTCCGGACTATTGAGCGCACATGAATATAAGCCGCATCAACCAAATGTTCAAAGAATAAAAATGTGTACATATATAGGCCGCACTTGTCTATAAGCCGCAGGTGTCCACGTCTTCAAGAATGTTTTCAGGTTTGGACCGTCTGCTTTTCTTGCCTCTGAAAGCTTTGGTCATCAGTTCCTCACGCTGCCGTCGCCAACGTCTCACCATCGAGTCACTAATGCAGAGTTCACGTGCAGCAGCTCTGTTTCCTTCTTACACAGCCACATCAGTTGCCTTTAACTTAAAAGCCGCATCATCTGCATTTCTTCATGTGTTTTCCATGAGGAGGGTGTGTGCATGAAGCGCAAAATAACTGTTCAAAACACAATCAAACAGCATCCTCCTCGGCGTATCATCTCTTCCATCTGTCTGCCTCGCTCTTGCATCCTATCATGTGGCTCTACTGAGCATGTCTCCTGCAGAAAGAGTCACTGTCCTGTCTGTATCTTGTCAGTGTCTTGTAGGACTTCAGCAGATTTATCGAGGTGTTTAGATCAGGTATGAGTGGATGTCCAACTACTGAAGTTTGAGACATTTCTTCTTGTTATTTACGCACTCAGCTGCATTTAACACATACGAGTCATTAAAACGGATCCCCTCACCAATGTTAATTTAGCATCATAACTTATTTTATCAAACTATTTTAGTGCACTGACAACAAATAATCTGTCCATATATTAGTTGCGTCATTGTAGAAGACGCAGGGTTCAAAGTGTGAGAAAAAAAAGTGGCTTATAGTTTGGAAATTACGGTATTTTACTTCACGTAGAAATGTATAAAGTGGGGAAAAAAGAAAAAAAAAAAAACTCTGAATGAGATGGTGTGTCCAAACTTTTGACTTGTAGTGTATCTATACAAAGTTATGCCAGACAAAAGCTTTATCACATGGAGATAAACTGTTTTAGTACGAAAACATCGATAGCTTTTGTTGCAAGACAGCGGCGTTTTCTGCACTCAGGCTGCACGCGCATCTGCTGTGTCGATAAACAAATAACCCATCCATATATTCGCTGCGTAGTTGTATAAGCCACAGTGTTCAAAGTGTGAGACCAAAAGTAGCGACTTATAGTCTGGAAATTACAGTATTCAATTGCAAGTGGTTTTATAGCTCAAAAATATCTAGAAAAACATTCTAACTGTGAGCGAGGTCACCTCTCCACAGATCTGACCTGTAACTTCACCTGGTTTGGTCTCCAAGAAGATAGAAAGGTTTAATATCATACTGTGAAACATTCCAGACAAAGCATTAAATCTCCATGGAGAAAACCATTTGACGGACTCCCCACCAGAAAAGTTACACAGTACCCCTTTAAAGTCCGACTCACTTGTGTCGATCGAGGCATTTGGCCACTTTACCGAAGGCTCCTTTTCCCAGAGTGGACACGACCTCATCTGTGGAAAACAAAACGAAAACCTTATTGCCTTATTGGACATAAAATGTTTGCATCTAATGTCATTAATCATTCCCTGGAGGGTGAAGCTAACTGGAGGCACTGGTCTGTGTGGAGGTCTGTTATTCACATTAAATACTTAATCTGAGCTTTGTTTTAAAATGCTCTGAACATAAAGAACTGACTTAGCTGGAACTGCAACAGGTGAGCTGCTTTGTGCTTTTAAACAAGTCAAGCTGGAATTAGTCAAGAGTCTCAAAAATCAAAGACCTAAACATGACCATGACCTTTCATATTGATCTAAGACTCCTGAAAATGTGTTTAAAAATGTGTTTCAGATCATCTAAAAACAGCATTTGCTAATGTGTGCACTGTGTCACCACAGAAACCGCTGAACATTCCTCTATACATGCATCCCAAATTTTCCCAAATCCCGAACTTTCGGTCATCACGCAATTCATACTGGGAAGGCCTCTCTGAAAAAGTGAACATCAAACCGGCATGTTTGATTTCCCAGTTGGATGTGTCTATTGACAAAGCTGATGTTTTCAAATCTTTTGAACCAAATCGCTTTTGTTTCTGGTTCTGGTTCTGTTCAAACAGTTTCCCTTCTCAATGGAATCGAAAAATAGTGAAAGGTGTAGGACCAAACAGTCAACCTTTGGTTGCCTAAGAAATCATTCAAATCAGAGTTTGCTGTGAATATTTTACAGAAGATAAGAAGGCTGAGCTCGCACTTTCTTGTTCAACTGGTTTTACAGCAACATCACCTCTTGGTCACTTTGCAGTGGAAGGTGTCTCTTGGTGAACAGCTGGTGCCTTTTGCTTTGGCGTTGACTTTTTAAAATCGTAACCAAGGTTGAGTGAGGGATTGGGATTTTGCTTTGTTGGTGCTGCATATACAAAATGTTCACTGCAAACTCGAGATGATTTCTTAGGCAGCCAGAGGTTACATTTTTCGTCCTTCCTGTGGATCAATCCTGCCCAATCGCCTTCGCCTTTCACTATTTTTCAATTGCGTTGGGAAGGGAAACAGTTTGAACAGAGGTTTGCAGTCACACACATCTGATTCCCTTTTGCAGTTATGGAGTTCGAAGTTCGAAATTTGTGATACATGTGTAGAGATACATGCAGAACCTCCCCAGTGTGATGTCACCACAAAATAGCAATAGGGTCAGATTTGGTACTTGATGTGAAATGTTTAAGAGTTAGTGTCATACATCTCCCATTGAGCAGCAGTCCCTCTTGGTAAGCCAGATGCCCTTCCTCGTCGCTATGGTCACCGCTCTCTGCCCTTTGACCTCCCTTTGACGACAGAAGAGAAGTCTATGTTCAGATCCAGGGAGTTCGATGAAATAAGAAGCAGAGGAAAATATCACCAAGGTTTTTATGCTGGTTATTACTTTACCTGGAATGTTCCCCAATATGGCATTAAACATATCTATCACCATGGAGACAAGCAGCTAACAGTAAGAATACATGTTTTTTTGTTTTGTTTTTTTAATGTAGTTTTTTTTTTTAGCAATAAAAGCATCTGTAATTGAATAAATACCAATACTGTACATAACTGCAATATTTAGTTTATTTTTGCAATTTAAATTTTCAAATCACATTAAATTAAAGACACTGTAGGACTGCAGAATTATGGAAAAAAATCATTATCATGATTATTTTGGTCTATAATGAAATCAGGATTATTCAAATAATTATTTTATTAGCAACACTTATTTATTTATTGAAAATTAATGCAAAACTTTCAAATTTAAAATAAATATAGGCTACAAATGTGTACCTTAGAGCAGTTTTGCAAAGTATAAACTATAAAATGAATAAAATATACTTTGAACATGAAACATGAAACCTAAATAAACGTACTTATTTATATAAAAAAAAATCCCAAAATAAACTTTTTTTTAAATCGTTTCAACTTGATTATTTGATTATATGAGTTTGTTTGAGATTGTATGAGATTGTTTGACACACAAATTGAAATTGTGATCAAAATTCTAATAATTGCATGGCCTTAAAGACACTGTACCCGATTTTTACCGTCTCAAAAACATGAAAAACAGAGCTAGTTCTTTTCAAACTGTTTGCAGAGAATTTTGCAGTAACAACAACTAGCATACTAATGTGCTCTTCCTGATTGAGAAAAAGATGCTTTATATTTAGCTGCAGACAGTATGCAGTCAAGTTATTTTAACCTCAAGATACACTCTGTCTGTACCGGATCAGGACCTTTGAGTTCAAATGTCCCATATGTGAATGTGTTTAGTGAAGAGTGCTGGGCCAGATGAACCATATAAATACTTTTGGTATGTGATCTTACATAACGCTCATGGTATTAATGCTCGTATGGCTCAGCTGTATTGTGCATACCTTATTTTTTTCCTGTTCCGTGGTGTCTGTGGTGCTCTCTGTCAGCTCTGGCTTGATGGTATTTGTTTTATGAGGCTTTGAGTCTGGGGACATGTCATCAGTGCTGGGCTCTGTGGGACAAATAGAGTGTGGACATTATGGACACAAATAGAAACTCCTCTGCTGCATGTGCAGACAGGACAGTGTCAGGGGAGCCATGTGTGTCATGTAATGATGTGGAATCATAGACTGTACTCTATGTATAAATGGACATAGCTCAGCCGCTACAGCTGCGTTCCAAATAGGAAGTGAGCATAGGTGCAATCTGGCTCCATCGACCTTGGGTCCAATTCACTTTCTATTGAAAAATGTTTGATCCTCTCTCTGTAACTGATGTTGTGAGCCTCAGTATTTTGGTCTTAAGGCCTGTTTGCACGAGAACGCTTGATGGGTAAAAACGACAAAATATTTTATCGGAACTGCCTTTCGTTTAGACGGAGCAAAAATCTGAAACCACCCTCCAGATTGGAAAAGCTGAATACGCTCTGCCGTAGCATTTCCATCTACACTTCCCAAGACGCAAAACTCTGGTCAGGTCTGCTCACGCTGCGTACACGTTTACATCACATACATACAGTACACAGAAACAATGGCATGCAAACCCAATCGAATTCCACACACTTTTGCGTCACCCTATGCATGCAGATTTCCTCCTGAAAATGCTCATCTAAACGTGGAATAAAAGGACGTAAAAGGAAGACGCGACCGCACTTTTGCGTCTTCTGTTCAGACAGTCATCATATAAACATAGCCTTAAAATGTTCGTATTAACCTGTTCTACATGATCCTGATTTTGCTATTTGACCTGTATATCAAAATATGAACATTAATGACAGACCGATTAGGCACCTTCTGTCATTCTGGTTGCTCCTACTAGTGTAAGCAACAGGTTTGATTGACGACGTTGCCCCCTGCCAAACCAGTGGTGTGAGTGGGAAGGGCCGTTACCTTCAACACTTCTCCTGATTGGCTCTTTGGATGCTATGGTACATGAGCTTGCAGCTTGCTACCCACTATAACTGCCTCCATGACGCAGGAGCAGCGCCATCACATGTTGGTACAGCCTGTGCCGAGATAAAGTGCCTCAGTAACACAGCAACGGTCTCATATAAAGCTTTTTTTTTTTTTTTATATATAGGCATGAGTTGTTGTATAGTTGTAGGGAGTATTATCTGTCACATAAGAGTAAGTTGTACAGTTGTAGGGAGTATTATCTGTCACATAAGGTGAGTTTTTGTACACTTGTAGGGAGTATTATCTGTCACATAAGGGTGAGTTTTTGTACACTTGTAGGGAGTATTATCTGTTACATACAGGTTAGTTGTATAGTTGTAAGGAGTATTATCTGTGGCATAAGGGTGAGTTGTTGTACAGTTGTAAGGAGTATTATCTGTTACATAAGGGTGAGATGTTGTACAGTTGTAGGGAGTATTATCTGTTACATAAAGGTGAGTCATTGTACAGTTGAAGGGAGTATTATCTGTTACATAAAGGCGAGTCATTATACAGTTGTAGGGAGTATTATCTGTTACATAAAGGTGAGTCATTGTACAGTTGAAGGGAGTATTATCTGTTACATGTGGGTGAATTGTTGTATAAGTTGTACAGTTGTAGGGAGTATTATCTGTTACATAAGGGTGAGATGTTGTACATTTCCATGGACAATGTTCCATGGAAATATTTTCTGGTCATGTCCAACCTTGAGTTGTACAGTTGTAGGGAGTATTATCTGTTACATATGGGTGAATTGTTGTATAGTTGTACAGTTGTAGGGAGTATTATCTGTTCCATTAGAGTGAGCTGTACAGTTGTAGGGAGTATAATTACCCAGGACTAACCTAGGACTGATTCCAGGACTGAAGAGGAGGACGAAACCAGGACTGAACTAGGACTAAAACAGGACTAAACCAGAACTGAACCAGGACTCACGATCGAGGCTCAGAGGTGACCGCAGGAGAAAGGACCGACGGAGAGCTCCGCACCTCACGGTAAGTGCGGCTATTGCCCGATCGCGCTGCACTTCAGAATCACACTGCTAGAGATCAAACATTTATGTAAATTTGGCAACTGAACACATTCTGTACTGTACAGGAGAGACGGCACGGAGGAGATTGACTGACAATGGTCTACAATCCCTTAGCCAATCTGGACGCAGGTGGAGGAACACAATACTCACTCATACTCTGTAAAAAAAAATAAAAGCATAAAAAAGTGCACTAAAAAAATCCACGGAACAGCAAGACCACGAAAGGTGAACTGCGAGGGACGACTGTATAGACCTTACTCAGCCCACCCACTGTTGCCTCTAAAAGCTTCTAAACTGCACCTCTTTATGGTGAGACTTCTGGTTAAGCCTATTTATTTCAATAGAGAATTTGAGAAAAGTGTCACTCCCAAAATCTGGAATAAAGTTGGTGGTTCTGTGTCAAATATTAAATGTTCATGTGACCAACAAACCACACAGCACCGAGTCTCTGAGAGGATTTAAAACAACGTTGTGGTCCATATAAAACTTATTTACTGTGAGACTCGCAGCCAATGATTGTTAAAACAACTTCACGTAAAAAAACAAAAAAACAAAAAAAAAACAACAAATAATAAATAAAATGTGATTAGGCCTGTCACGATAACTAATTTTGATGCATGACATAATGCGATAAACAATCATACTGAAACTACTTCATGCCATCGACACAAAGTCAATTTATCTTTATTTAAATATACTATATCATTAAAAACAATGAGCTACAATATAAATAAATAACAGAATGAAATAAAAAATTTGCCATAGAAGTTATTTATTCTACTCTCTTGAGGTCAAATCTTATTGTATAACATAAAAATGGCAACAATCTCACCACCACTGCCAAATTGTGCTAAATACTGGGACCCAATAATACACTATTCTCTATCTTGAGGCTTTTAGTCAGTGTATTTTTACATTTATGGATTAAAAAGTAGGGATGTAACGATATCCAGATCTTATAGAATAGTAGATAAAATACGTTTTGCTTTTAAAATACCTTGAGGACACTTTGTTGTGAATCATTACCATCATAATCCCAAGAATTCAAGTAAAACATATTTGTTCATGTTGTCTGCGCTGAAATGAATCATGGGATATGTAGTTCCCTATGTTTATGAACTGTTGCTACTTTAAAACAAGGAAATTAAGCAAACAAACTTGTAATTTGATATATTGTGACAGCTCTCGATATTATTTAGAGCAGGGATGTCAAACATATGGCCTGGGGGCTGGATTCGGCCCTTCAAGACCTTTAATCTGGCCCTCGGCTGATTTTCTACAAAAATATTTTTATTATATTTTAAAACCTGAAGACAGAATTAGCGATTTTTCGCACACCATTTACAGTCAAAACCTTTAATGTGCCCGCAGACATGCAACTAGAAATAATAGATTTACAGTTACTACTTACCATTGTGAGCAGGTTTTCTCAGTAATGAACATTAATAAAACAAAGCTGCGCTCAAAGATAAACACACAAGCACTTGAATGACATTCAGAAGACAGCAGCTCCTCAGGACATGGTGTCTGTTATTGATGCACTTGTACAGGTTCAAAGATGCCAAGTTTCAGGAACAAAAATAAAGCATGACTAAATTCTATGAAATGCAAACAAGTTCATGTTAAAACATTGTGTTGAAATAGCATTTTTCTTAAAGTTTAAGGTTTTTCACAATATTATAATATTTTGTAAAAGAAAGAGTTCATCAATTAAAAAAAGATTTCTGAAATAGATTTGCGTTTGTCTGCACAAATATTTGAACTTATTTCTATTTTTGGGGTATATATGCCATTTTTTCCCCCAGCCCCTTTGGGATCAAAATAGGTTGGATATGGCCCCCGGACCAAAATGAGTTTGACGTCCCTGATTTAGAGACTTTTGACGAGATCACATTGTTACATCCCTATTAAAAAGTGCATTATTCTGGATAATAGAGATATTAGAAGTAATTGTTTGACTAGACGACTGGCCAAACTGGAAAGTTTGATTTCATAAAGCTGTTAGACAATTTGATAAACTGTTGATCCACAAAGTACTTGGACACAGGAGCTCACACACGCATAATGTAACAAAGAGTAAAAAATATAAATGGTAAAAAGAAATTCTAAATAAGCAGCAAAAAAAGAGACGACACAGGTGTCAAATAAGACATAATGATATAAATGTATATGATAAATAAAATAAAATTAAAATAAGCATAAAAGGTCATAAGGAAAACGGTGCAGTTGTAGGGAGTATTATATGTTAATAATGATGATGAGTTGTTGTACAGTTGTAGGGAGTATTATCTGTCCCATAAGAGTGAGTTGTTGTACAGTTGTAGGGAGTATTATCTGTTCCATAAGAGTAAGTTGTACAGTTGTAGGGAGTATTATCTGTCCCATAAGAGTGAGTTGTTGTGCAGTTGTAGGGAGTATGAAGTGTCAGATGAAGCCGATGCATTTTAGATAATAAAAATATACAAGTATTAAATACATATTAAATCTAAATTGCAACTTAAAATGTTTTAGTTGTTTTTTAATTTGCAGTGGCTCTACATCACACTAGCACATTTTTTCCCCCCAAATTTATCGAGTATCACCAATGAAGAAAGTCAAATTGGAGAAGGAAGTGCATGCAGAGCCGTGGGAAAATTAAGAATAAAGATCCCTCAAACATGCATCAATCACTCTAATTAGAACTTCTTAAATGAGAAGGGAAACAACTATATTTCGGTTAAAAGGTATAAAAAAGAAGTTGATTTTGTAGAACATGTTGCCTTTATGTCCTTAAAATTTCAAATGAAGTAAATGTGTTACCTGCAGTTAATTCACTCTGGTCTTTTTGCCCCATTTTTCTGGGTCGACCTCTGGTGTTCCTCAATCTCTGCCCGATCTGAAGACAACTGGAACAAGAGACAAAAACAACAAATGTTTCACAATTTTGACATGTTCACAAAGTATTCTACTATAATTCAGAAAAAGTCATTTTTCAACAGCTCAGAATGTAACTTGATTGTGAGTGAAGAAGCAGATTAGTCCTGATGTAGACTTGGTTTAGTTCTATTCAAGTTCTGGTTTAGTCCTGTCTGGTTCGGGCTTAGTACCAGTTTAGTCCCAATTTTGAAATTCTGTAAAAAAATGCTCTCCAAATATGTATTGTGATTTGTAATGTTGATTTTGAGTAGGTTTGTTTGTTGTCAAAAAAATGATAAAATTATATTAAACCAAAAATATCTTCAAATAAAAAATAAATAAATAAATAAAATAATTAAATTTAAGCAATTAATACTTTTAAGCAACAGAATTCTTTGTAGAAATTTTGGTTTGGGTTTACCTGAAATCTCTGCTTGAGTCTTTGGTTTTGTTTTATCGCTGGGTTAGTCCTGGTTTAGTTCTGACTTAGCGCTGCTCTAGTCCTGCTCTGGTCCTCCTCTGTTCTGACAGTGGTCCAGTTAATGCAGGTTTGTCCAAAGGGTTAAAGACACTCCCTCTTCTCTGTTTTCAGATCTATTCATAGTTTAGACCCACGACCTCCGGACCTGCTCCTGCGGGCCTTCCTGGTTCCTTTTCCTGGCCTTTGGGATGCATTACTTTCCCTTAACCTTCAGCAAGACCCCATGGACAAATTAAGAGAAAGTACTTTCAGCAAAACAAGAAACGCAATAAATGAATGTTATGTAGTTATCATCACCACAACCACAAAACAATAGGTTTTTATTCACAAAAGGGTTGTCAAAAGCATCAAAAATCAGATACTAAAACAAGAAACCTCTAGTTGGACGCTTCTTCCTTTGAAAGCAGAAGTAGGTTTTTCAGTTCTCGCGTCTGACACACAAACGCACCGCATCAACACTCCAAATGAGAAAGATGGATTAGCCTAGACACAAATCTCCCGTGGACTTTCCATTTAAGCCTGGTGCCTGAATACATTCTACTTTATTAAGAAAGAGTGTTTTTATTATTCTGGTGCTATCAGGTCAGCAGTGAGTATCCAGTCTATTCCTATGAGTATCGAAATCCAGTTTAACATTTTAGTATCGCGACAAACTGAACTTGAAGACAGTTTAATTGCAGATTTGTTGATCTGGTTTATGGTTCATATTAGGGCTGGGTATCATTAAGAAGTTGCCGATACGATACATACCTCGATACACAGGCCACGATACGATACATATCTCGATACAGTGCACTTTCGATTTGATATATATTTCAAACCGATTCGATACAGTTCAATAAAAAATAAAGGCTAAATCATGGCTGTGATACTAAAAGTCTTTGTTAAACCACTTCTTGTGCAAAGTTCATATGAAACACAAACATTTTAATCTTCAAAATAGAGTCAAAATGTCAAATGTGTTGCATAAATGAGTTTCCTTTCACTCCACAAGCAACAAAACTGTAGCTCTGTAACAAAATAATTTAGTAAAACACACATAAAAATACTCTTGATATATCGATACAGTAGCCCACGATATCGATACTGTATCCTCACATTAAACGATACGATATTCCGATATTTTTGCACACCCCTAGTTCATATCTCTGTAATTACTGGGCCTATCCACATTAAATAAAAACTGTCACAAAGTTCAGCGTCTTAAAAAAAGTGAAATAATGTTTTCGCTGTAGCATTAACGGTACCATTATTCAAATCCAAAGATGTGACTGTTGTCAGCTGAAAGGTCTCTCGGTCATAAGTTTAATAGGAGATGTGTGTGGAGCCGATCCCAAACATCCCAAATAATGTTTGTCTCAACATGTACATCCCACGTTTGGAGATTTCTATCAGTGAATCTTCCGTAGAGTTACACAGGGCCCTGCTCCATCTGAATTATGAGCTGCAAAAAAACTTGTGCTCCACCAACATAACCAATCATCTATTTTCACGCCACAGAATCGGGGTTTGCAGGTCAATCCCTACTACCTGAACTCAATGCTATTATTGTGTGATTGAGCAAGACACTTAAGAAGCCACCGCCTCTGTGTGAATGTGTTAGAGCATGGGGTGAAGCAGCCATGTTTCTGTCACCAAGTCAGACTGAAGTGTAAATGAATAAAGTGTCAACAACATCTTCGAAATAGGAACAGACCAAGACCCAAGCTCAGATCTGCAGAATGGTCCCAGCGCGCCCACTGCTCCTGACAGATCCAACGATGGCTCAGTAATTATATGAATTTTAATTAAAGATCCTATATTATGCAAAATGGAACGTGTGTTTAAAGTTAATATTTCAGTCTTCTCTCAAATTTTAATGCTACTGGACGGGTTTAAAATGTTCTAAAGTGTTCTAAGGATCAGCGTCAAACCTCCAAACTACATGCTCAAGTTAACAGCTACCTTCCATACTCTACATAGTCATATACAAACCTCCTCAGCACTGTCAAAGTTTTATTGATGATTTTACTGAGATGCTTTCAGTTGTTTGCACAGACTTTGATGGTTTAGTCATTACAGGTGATTTTAATGTACATGTGGATAATGTGTGTGACAAAAATGCCAAAGAGCTTAGTGTTGTCCTTGAAACTTTTGGTCTGACTCAGCATGTCAGTGAGCCCACTCACAACAGAGGGCACACTCTGGACCTGCTCATTACAAAGGGTGTAAATATTTCAAATGTCAGTGTGGTTGATGTTGCTCTGTCTGATCATTTCTGTGTCTTCTTTGACCTGTCTGTTATTCCCAAACCACCGGCTGCTCCTACAGTTGTTCGAAGGAGACACATAAATGATAACACAGGTGCACTGTTCATGGAAATGATACATTTTGAAATTGCCTCATGTTCTAATGTTGATGATGTGTTGAACTCTGTGACTTTGAGTGTTTTGAATGTTCTGGCTGCCATCGCCCCGATAAAGGTTAAACTGGTTAAAGATAGGCAAAAAAGCTCCGTGGAGGAATGATGACTCAGTCAGGGCACAGAAAAGGGAGTGCCGGAAGGCTGAGCGGAAATGGCGCAAGTCAACCTCCAGGTTCATTATGAGATTTACAGAGGAACAATGCATATGTACAACTACACTTTGAGTAAACAAGAGAGAAGTATTTTTCGGACATTATTGGTAATTGCAGTAACAACTCTCGTGTCCTGTTTGCAACAGTGAACAGATTAACAAACCCTCCAGCTCCACTGCCACTAGAACTAATTTCCACATCTAAATGTAATGAGTTTGCAGTTTTCTTTAATGACAAAGTTCAGGGCATCAAAAATGCCATCAATTCCACAACACAAATAACAAGCATGCAGCCACAGAGACACTTAGAGCTGAATCACTTTGCACCTGTAACTGACAAAACTGTTTTAGAGATCGTTACCAGTCTGAGTTCATCTACTTGCTGCCTGGACATGTTACCCACTAGATTTCTAAAGTCCGTCCTCAACAGTTTACTTTCACCACTCACTCACATAGTTAACATGTCACTTCAATCTGGAACATTCCCAAATGCGTTGAAAACTGCGGTCATTAAGCCTCTCCTAAAGAAGAGCAGTCTTGATGCCACAGTACTGAACAATTTCAGACCCATCTCAAATCTGCCGTTTTTTGGCAAAGTCCTTGAAAAAAAGCTGTTTACCAACAGCTTACGAACTTTCTCCAAATGAACAACTCCTTTGATGTTTTCCAGTCAGGTTTTAGAGCCCACCACAGCACTGAGACTGCTCTTATCAAGGTGACAAATGACATCCGCCTGAACACTGATGCAGGCAAAGTCTCAGTCTTGATCCTGTTAGATCTGAGTGCTGCTTTTGACACTGTCGATCATGGGATCCTCTTACAGAGACTAGAGGACTGGGTGGGCATCTCTGGTACTGTACTAAACTGGTTCAAGTCCTATCTAGAAGACAGGAAGTATTTTGTTGAAATTGGAAACTGTGTCTCAGATGACATGGCCCTGACCTGTGGGGTGCCTCAGGGGTCAATCCTGGGTCCCCTGTTGTTCAATCTCTACATGCTGCCATTAGGCCAGTTAATAAGCAGCAATAACGTGTCGTACCACAATTATGCAGATGACACTCAGATCTACGTCTCTCTGGCAGCAGGAGACTATGGACCAGTGGAGTCACTTGGTCACTGCATCCAACAGATCAGTGTGTGGATGCAAAACAACTTTCTCCAGCTAAACTCTGACAAGACTGAAGTCATAGTGTTTGGTCCACAGAAACAAAGGGACAGTGTCAGCAGTCACCTCCAGTCTCTCGCTCTAAAACCTTCAAATCAGGCAAGAAATCTAGGGGTAATAATGGACTCAGACTTGAACTTTAACAGTCACATAAAATCAATAACATCTGCAGCCTTTTTACCATCTAAAAAACATAGCAAAAATCAAAGGTTTACTGTCTAAAGCAGACTTGGAGAAACTTATCCATGCATTTGTCTCCAGTAGGTTAGACTACTGTAATGGTCTGCTCACTGGTCTCTCCAAACGAGCTGTGAGACAGCTGCAGAACATCCAGAATGCTGCAGCTCGGGTCCTTACTCGAACTAGGAAGTACGAGCACATAAGTCCTGTGCTCAGGTCTCTGCACTGGCTTCCTGTGCCTCAGAGAATAGACTTTAAAGCAGCTCTGCTTGTGTACAAGTCTCTCCATGGCCGAGCACCAAAGTACATCTGTGACATGTTAGTGTCATATGAACCATCTCGCACTCTGAGGACCTCAGGGACCGGCCTCCTGCTGGTGCCCAGAGTCAGAACTAAACAAGGGGAGTCAGCGTTTCAGGTTCATGCAGCTAAAACCTGGAACAGTCTTCCTGAACATGTGAGACAGGCCTCTTCTGTGACGCTGTTTAAATCCAGACTCAAAACATTTCTGTTTAACTGTGCATATAACTGAAAGGTTTTCATTCCGCACTCTTCTCTCCAATTTATGTCTCTCTTTTTTAATTTTAATCTTCATGATTATTTATGTTTTGATTTGTTTTTATTATGATTTTAATGTATTTCTTATTCTGTAAAGCACTTTGAATTACTTTGTGTACGAATTGTGCTATACAAATAAACTTGCCTTGCCTTGCCTTGCCTTTTACCTTTTTTTTTTTTTTTTTAATTCGTGCACATGCTCTGAAGTGTTCACATTGGAGACAAGTCTGAAATGTGAACTGCTAAACTAATACCCTAAGAATCCCGTGCATTTCCGAACATGTTTGTATAAATACTTGAAGAAGATGTGAGTCACTGAGGCCACTACGAATCTCTCTGGGCGTGATTGACAGGTGGATTAGCCAATCAGAGACCTGCATGGTTCCTCCGTATCAAAACAAATACGGCTGCTTTTGAGGAAAAAAAGAAAAGAAAAAGAAGATCACAGGGGACTGAAAAAACACGGAGGATTTTTGCCGAATCAATGAGTGACGAAATAAACTCAAAAATTTTCACATGCGTCACTGAAATAAAAAAAACAAAAAAAACTCTGAATATTTTCTGGCTCAAGGTGTGACAACCACCTAGTGCCTCCGCTCAATTTCATTTCTCTCCAGCAACTAGATCAGGAATCGGAACATACTGTTTGCAAGAACCCCGGAAGTTGTAGACCGTATGTCAAAGGGTGCGAGGACATTTGGATAATCCCACTGCACATAACGGTATATTTGTTTTTTTTTTTTTACTTGCAATGTGGTTGCTGTGTTTTTGTTTACTGTGATATCGTTGCATTGAACTATAATAAATAGTGATGGGCGAATGGAGCCTCGTGAAGCATTGACATCTCAGTCGCAAATGGTTCGACGTGTCTGAGGCCTCGGAGCAACACTGACCTCTAGTGGACAAATTTAACCATTGGCACGCAGGTGTCTCAGCATCGATGAAGTATTGTTAGTTTAAGACAATACTTGTGTGCAGAGCAAACACCGTACCTAACAACAACAATAATAATAATGATGATTTAAAATAATATGTAAAGAGCAACATAAATAGCAGCTGTGAATAAGAAAGTATGTGACCTTGTTCGGTGGAATTAGATCAAATTGACCCCAAACCATGGATCGCTTTTTTCCACTTGTAGATACCATCGAAAATGAAACAAATGCCAAAAGTTGCCAAAAGTTGCTAAAATCACCACTAACGTCACACAATACTCCTCACTACCCAACATTTTTAAGAAATATTGGCGCGTCTTTTATACTTTAGCAGTTTAGCGCTTGTCAAACCACGAAAGTGCGCTGAACACTCTGAACCA
Source organism: Boleophthalmus pectinirostris (assembly GCF_026225935.1). Lineage (NCBI taxonomy): Eukaryota > Metazoa > Chordata > Actinopteri > Gobiiformes > Gobiidae > Boleophthalmus > Boleophthalmus pectinirostris. The sequence goes on along the minus strand of NW_026571018.1, from coordinate 35,546,884 downwards.
ATCGCAGAGCGGAACCTTCGCTGAGCCAAATGAAATGCTTTGATACACTGAAGCGATCGACACGCAGAGAGAAGCAGTAGGGGGAGGGACTTCCGAGGCAGTTCCGAGGCTTCAGAGTGATTTATTTCAGAAAGAATGAGACGTGCCCCGGAGCTCCGTCTCATTTGCCCATCACTAAGTATAAGTGTGAAACATATATTGTGCAGCGAAGGACGTGGGACTAATTAGTCACGCCCCTAGCCAAACCTCTGACTGTTTTTATTGGACACTGCCACATGAACCTGGAATATAAAAATGCCCGGATCTGACTCTTGAGGGGGCACGGAAACAGGAAGACAAAACCGTTTGGAAACCGGCACGAGAGGAGCAGAGGACACGGAGGATGAACGAGCCACGGGGACCAGAGGCACTGAACGAGAAGACTGACAACGTGCACTGACAGATAAGCGAAGGGACGTTCGAATTGCCCTTTGTGTGAGCTTACTACGTGCATGTGTACGTGGTGCAGGCTATTAGTTCTGTTTCCTCGTTCACAGAGTTACCTGCACTGGGGGGGATCGGCGGTGAGCCGGTGCGAGGAGCCAGCCTAACCACCCTAGACCAAATTCACCATTCATCTGAGCTAAGTTAAAGGGATGCCAAAACACGCGTCTGGAGCATGTCACTGTTTGTTTTATTCATTGTGCTGCACGGGCAGTGAGTGCGCGCTCCTCCTTCACTCATAGGTTTGAGTTGCGAGAGTGGAATAATACTGGTAATCTGGACCTGCTCTGTGACACACACACCAGCCAGTCAGCGAAGAGCTGTGAAGCCGTGACGTCAAACTTGTCACGCCTGTCTGGGTCCCTTTTGTGGTACAACACAACAGTAAACAAAGCGGTCGAGATGGATGTAGACGAAGACAACGATTCCTGAGATCCTGAGGATTTAAAGCCAGAACAAAGAGAATGTTTGGTGAATTTTATCAAGGGGAAAGACGTTATTGCCCTTCTTCCTACGGGATTTGACAAATTATATACCTCACAACCAAATAGCAGCGATTGGTTGAATAAAAACGTACCCGCCTACCGTTGAGAGAACGAATCCTAATGCTGCGAGGTCAGACAGTTTCCACGAAGTGAAACCGGCTGATGAATCCGGCTATGACAGAGGGAGTAGGGGACCAGACTGATATCTCTCTGTATAAAATATAATATGTAAAAAATATAGTCTGGATTCGGCAGGCAAGAAGAAATCAGGGAAAATCAATCCAGACACAAGAAGAATATGCAAAGGCCAACTGGGATTTGAACCTGAGGTCTTTCTGACTGCTACAGCCTAGAGAGTATAATGCTACTTTAATAACAACAGATTTGATCACTGCAGTAATTCTCATTGCCATTTGGATGTGTGTTATCTCCAATTATTTGGTTGTGTTGTTTTTCGATTCTGGAGCACGGCGCTTTAAACTCTCAAGTGTGACGGATATCCTGACAACAACATGTCTTCAAGCTTACAGTTTGTGTTCTGCGGCTCAGCATCTGTCAAGTCGTCAACCTACATTCCCCCTGACCCCCTGTCTCCCCTTTCGAGGCCCCTCTCCACCGGCCTCTCTTGACCGGCCCCTCTCCACCGGCCCCTCTCCACCGGCCCCTCTCCCCCGGCCCCCTTCCACCGCTCTGAAGCAATCGAGTTCCCCCCTCCTAAATTTGCGCCCTCTTTGCGAACACTGCAAACCTGTACTTTTTTGCACATGAGGTTGGACATGACCAAAAAACATTTCCATGGAACAATGTCCGTGGAAATGTACAACAACTCACCCTTATGTAACAGGTAATACTCCCTACAACTGTACAACAACTCACCCTTATGTAACAGATAATACTCCCTACAACTGTACAACAACTCACCCTTATGTACAGATAATACTCCCTACAACTGTACAACAACTCACCCTTATGGAACAGATAATACTCCCTACAACTGTACAACAACTCACCCTTATGTAACAGATAATACTCCTACAACTGTACAACAACTCACCTTATGGAACAGATAATACTCCCTACAACTGTACAACAACTCACCCTTATGGAACAGATAATACTCCCTACAACTGTACAACAACTCACCCTTATGTAAACAGATAATACTCCCTACAACTGTACAACAACTCACCCTTATGGAACAGATAATACTCCCTACAACTGTACAATTCACCTTAAGGAACAGATAATACTCCCAACAATTTTACAACAACTCACCTTTATGGAACAGATAATACTCCCTACAACTGTACAACAACTCACCCTTATGTAACAGATAATACTCCCTACAACTGTACAACAACTCACCCTTATGGAACAGATAATACTCCCTACAACTGTACAACAACTCATCCTAATGTAACAGATAATACTCCCTACAACTGTACAATTCACCTTAAGGAACAGATAATACTCCCAACAATTTTACAACAACTCACCTTTATGGAACAGATAATACTCCCTACAACTGTACAACAACTCACCTTTATGTAACAGATAATACTCCCTACAACTGTACACAACTAACTCTAATGTAACAGATAATACTCCCTACAACTGTACAACAACTCACTCTTATGTAACAGATAATACTCCCTACAACTGTACAACAACTCACCCTTATGTAACAGATAATACTCCCTACAACTGTACAACAACTCACCCTTATGGAACAGATAATAATCCTTACAACTGTACAACTCATCTTTATATAGCAGATAATACTCCCTACAACTGTACAACAACTCACTCTTATGTAACAGATAATACTCCCTACAACTGTACAACAACTCACCTTATGTAACAGATAATACTCCCTACAACTGTACAACAACTCACCCTTATGTAACAGATAATACTCCCTACAACTGTACAACAACTCACCCTTATGTAACAGATAATACTCCCTACAACTGTACAACAACTCACCCTTATGGAACAGATAATACTCCCTACAACTGTACAACAACTCACCCTTATGTAACAGATAATACTCCCTACAACTGTACAACAACTCACCCTTATGTAACAGATAATACTCCCTACAACTGTACAACAACTCACCCTTATGGAACAGATAATACTCCCTACAACTGTACAACAACTCACCCTTATGTAACAGATAATACTCCCTACAACTGTACAACAACTCACCCTTATGTAACAGATAATACTCCCTACAACTGTACAACAACTCACCCTTATGGAACGGATAACCCTGTGTCCTGTCTATTAAAAAATGTCCTTTACAGTACTCTTTACCCCACCCACTCTGACGCCCCAGTCTACTGTGGTAGATTATAGCCATGGAAACAAGCAGGAGCAGGCCCTCCTCTAAGAGTCAGGTCTGTGGAGATGCAAGCCCGCTCACTGTAAGGACGCGCAACCAAAACGAACCCTCCCTCCTAAAAAAACATGCTTTTATTTTAGGTTTTTTGGGGGGGTTTTTTGGTGTAAAAGATACATACTGTGACTAAGTACAAACATATACTCCTCCTTTTGGCCCTTCCTCCCTTTGGCCCCTCCTCCCTCTGACCCGTCCTCCGGTGCTCAGATGTCCCACATGCCTGTCATAGCGGGGGTCTTTTTTGCTGCACGTTGTTTGGTCTTCATCTTTTCGACACCTCGAGCTGTCGTTGGCGCGTCTCCGTCCTCAGATGTGGAGTTTAATGTGACAACACGCACAGGGGTCTGATTTACACGTCAGCTGGGCACATAAACCACACGGACGCATCGAGGAGCCGGGAAGAACGTCGGCTATTTTAGCAGCAACACCTCCAAAGATATTTAGAGCTTGTACAGTTGTTCCAGTGAAAATGGTACAAAATGTTTACAAATGCCAGAGTGAAATCAGAAATCTGTAAAGGTTTAGTTAAAAAAAATAAAAAATAAAATGTTTAAGAAAGCCTTCTACCTTGTGCCCTCTACATTTGACCCATTCTAAGTGGAGGTTCTGCACCGAGATCATTTTATTTGATAAATGCTTCTCAACATTCCACCTGAGAGGCACTGCAGAACTATGGGCAGCACAGCAGACTAAAGGCCTATTCTTACGGCTTTTTCTCGACACCTCAGCCGAGCGGCACTTTGTTCGTTAGTTCGGCAGCACTGTCCGACATGTTCGCTCTGATTTGATAAGTTACTCGCACGTGTCAGTCAATAAAATAATAGCGTGGCAGAGCTTGTAGTTGAAATTGTCACTTCCAGCTTGTGGTGGGGCTTCGATGAGTGCTACACTGCAACAGATTCTTAATTAATATCTTCTGCATAAATAAACTGAACTTTTCAACATATAAACCATAACCAGTATAGAACCACATCAGCCCGTTAGACATTATAATTCAGCTTTGTGCACATTTGCTTACGTTTTATAGAAATTTTAAACCATATGGCTCATTTACGTTAACTGTAAGTGATGAAAAAAAAAACTGCTCTTTCCTTGTGCGCTGATGCGGTTCAGTTTCTGTTGAACTAAAGGTTACGACTCAGTGGAATATGAGTGTTCTTTCTGTGACAGAGCGATGTTAATGATGCTGATGGTGAGTGTGTTCTGTTCGTATATCGTGTTGGAAATGGTTCATGTTTAACTTTTCAGAACTCATACAAATGCAGATTGTGTGTGTGCAGATTTAGCAAAGTTATTTCACTCATGTATGGTCACTTTATTTATGTTGGTCACTTTATTTATGTTGGTCACCTTATTTATGTTGGTCACTTTATTTATGTTGGTCACTTTATTTATGTTGGTCACTTCATTTATGTTGGTCACTTTATTTATTTTAGCTACTGTTGTGATGAAAAGACTGAAACGTGTTTGTTTTTTAGACACATGAGCACTCAGCTATATGTTGCAGTAACGAGGATACTCCGTATACATGCCGCAGTATCCAGGTTACTACCGGAATGTCCCAGAGCGAGGGGGCGGGACAGTTTGACAGCAGAACATCTTTTGAAGTGAAACTTTGTTCTTGTTCTTATCACCTCAAGAACAAGAACCAAGTTCTTATGTTCTTATGAAGTATGAATAGGCTTTAAGTGTGCTTCTTTGCTTTTTTCAGCCTAATGTTTGTCCATGAAGCAATTTATTTTAGCTCAAATGTTTTCTGGCAAAATGGAATGGAATTAAAATAGGCTAGTTTCTCCATTGTTGCTGTGACTGCGCAGAGTTTAGCTAATGATAGAGGAGAGAAAAGACACTTCAACTTGCCCCACAACTTTTCATCTCCTCAACACACAACCTCAACACACAACTATTCATCTCCTCAACACACAACCTCAACACACAACTATTCATCTCCTCAACACACAACCTCAACACACAACTATTCATCTCCTCAACACAGAGACTCAGACGCGTGTGATTTAATGAGAAGTTCAGTTCAACTGTGTCTGATCCAAAGTCTGTGTCAGTGAGAAGTGTCCGTGTGTCCCTGTTGTGTAACTCTTGACTGGTTTTCTATTGCTGTTCTACTTTGTGTTTTCAACTGCAGCAGCTCTTTTATGTTTTAGACGAGTTTTGAGCTTTTACAGAAGAAAATGTCATGAATTGCTGGAATTTGGACTGTTGTGATGTGGTCTGCATAACCTCTACTGGGGTCAAGCATAAGGAGTACATCAGGAGTACTTCTCCAGTGGGTGGTCCCCCACCTGCTTGTCTCCATGAAGATGTATGGAGCATTCCACAGAACAAACACACTGACACCCACACAACAGGCCAAACCACAGGTCAGATCTGTGGAGAAGCAAGATCTCTCAAAGTGAAGAAAAGAATAAAAAACTATACAGGTTAATCTATACAGCCCAACTAAAATACGGTGAAGTCAAACAAAGGCTTTTGTAGTGCCAAGGCAGAATGGGCTACAGGCAGTAAAACAGATCTATCTGAATAATGAGATTCAAAGGAACAATGCGTCTGGATTCAGTTCAGACGTGCCTGTAAAATGTCTTGACTGAGTCTAGCACAAAATGTGGATGGACCATAAAATTAACCCCTCAGACTAGAAGTTTCTGTCAATTTCTGAGGTACTTTTAAATCATTTTATTATACATGATATGTGTTTATCTCAAAAAACAACAACTGTGATATCCATTCATTAAATCTAAACCAGAAAAAAAGGTTTATTGCTATTGTCAGTCAAAAAAAATCTCAAACTAGGAACTTGCTTCAGTGGTATGGTGCAACGTAAAACAATGAATAAAGGTGCACAGTGGCTGAGTGGTTAACAGCCACACTGCAAGAAGGTTCCAGTTTTGAGTCCCGGGGCCTTTCTGTGTGGAGTTTGCATGTTCTGCCTGTGTATGGGTGGGTTTCTCCCATAAACCCAAAACATGTACAGTAGGTCAAATCCTCCAGCTAAGGTAGTCCTGAACAAAACTAGTTCCAGATCTGGAGATGGGTCTCTCTGTTCTTGACAGGTTTAACCCAGATTATGGGTCAAATGCAGAGGACACATTTCCCTATGGGACTATTAAGTATATATTAACCTTAATAACAGCAAATACAAAATATAATCAAATAAATGAAGGGCTAGCCTTAAGGTCAGTGCGGCCTGTAATAATGACATATGTCCCACCTCTGCTTCCCATGCTGCAGTTGCCTGGTCTTTTGGCAGCTTTGCTTTTTATAGCCGCCTGCGCCCCCTTCTCCTCAGGGAGTTTTGGGTCTCCGGGCTCAAGTGTCTGTGATGGACTGCAAATCGGCGCTGACAACACAAGCACCGTTGTCACTCACTTAAGAGGCTCCAACGCCCAGACTTCCCCCG